>NC_058113.1:18045628-18310628 GCF_914725855.1 Thunnus albacares | reverse complement strand
CAGAAGAAAAAGAGAGAGAGACACGAGAGAAAAAATGAACTGTGAAAGGAGGAGAGCACAGTGGTGAACTTTGTGGCTTTCTGTGTTGTGTCAGTAGGTCAAGCTTTAGGTAAGCGTTGAGCATGAGTGTGTGTGTGTGTATGTGTGTGTGTATATATATATATGTATGTTTAGGACTTATTGCACCTGTCATATACAGTGTCTTACCGCAGCTGTATGCACAGAAAGCTTACTACATACAATAGGTTTTGAGATGATTCATATGTCTGAGAAGAGCTGAAAGAATTAAAGGGGCAAAGAAATGTTGAAAAAAATACCCCTGACAGCTGAGAATTACATGTAGGATTATTATTTTTGTCTGTGTGTCAGATGAGGAAAGAAGCTTTTGATCAGTTGTTTTTTCATACACACATATAAGTAACCACACACACACACACACACACACACACACACACATTTCCCACACTAATGATGTTCAAGATGTAAACATGAACCTGTGTACGCTCATTCTGCCAATAACATGCGCCCGTATCCTGAGAAGAACCTGTAAAACCACTTGTGTTTGCAAACACCTCATCCTCTTCGGTGCTTTACATTTGGCGGTGTGTCTTGTCTTCACTCACACAACACTAATACACACACACACACACACACGCCCATGCTCACAAGCGTGCAACCTCACTCACCACCACAAATATTGTTGTATTAGCTGAATCTTTTTTATGTCACTGAAGCAAATCTGTAGGAAAACCTTCTACACTCCAACACCACCATCAGATTGCTTTTAAACACTTGCATGCAAGCAGGTGTGTGTGTGTGTATGTGAGTGTGTGTGTGTGTGTAATTGTATGTGTGTGTTTATGTGTGCAAGCAAGAGGACAGACAACCCAAGCAGAGTCGGACACAGGTGGTGCAGCATAGTGAGGTGAAGGGAAACAGTCTCTAACCTCGAGGTGTGCATTTCAACTGGACAAACTGCAGCTGTTCCAATAATTGAGCGCGCTTGTTCATTGTCAGAATGCCATAGATCTAACAAATAAAAACATGAAGTTGCAGACATAAATACAAAAACACATTCTGGTATTTTCTGTTAGTGAATTATGAGATAAATATGTTTGAATTCAATGGCCTTTTACACAATGGGTATAAGCTGATTTTCACACATATGAACACACACACACATACACACACACACACACACACAAAGCACATACACATAATTACACTACTAGTGACAATGTTTAAAAATCTTCTTAAGCCTGTTATTTGAGGAATTTATAATCTGCTTAATTTAATAAAGAGAAATTAAATTAAGTGGATCCTTCATTTGAGATCAAGCTAAAATAACAAATATTTTTAAAAAAAAAAACAAAACACTGGGAAAATACAAAATTACTGCGATAATTTGGTCTATTTTAGTCATAAAAGCTTTTGAAGAGCTTGTTGAGTCATAGGAGGATCGATCTCTATGACCTATTCGCCCCCAGCTTCTGGATTTAGGTGTGCCTGGTCTCAGAAGTCTCTTATTTCTGCCAGTTTGTCTAATGATTGAAATGTCAACTCAGTCCGCAGTCACCAGCCGACACAAACACACAGACACATGAGCTGAAATTCACGCGCACAGTAAAAGCTCACCAGGATCTTCATGAAACTTAATCATAGAAATTTTTATTGGAATAAACAGGAGAAATGAGACAAAATATATTATAAGTTAAATTGTGTTTTTAATCTTAATAGCTGGCAAATTATTTTAGGCAAGCCACCCTGCCCATTTCACACAAACTTGTTTTATATATAATATATATTATGCGTGTTTTTCCTGCAAGAAAACATGACCAACACCTATCACACCACAGTAAATGCACAAAAAGAGGCCTGCGCCACAACAGTCGCTCCTAAGCATCAGCTGAGAAAGGAGATTAAAGTGTAGAAAGAAAGAAAGAAAGAGAGCATGATGGAAAGTACAGAATTGAAAGTAAAAGAAAGTATGAAAGTGAGCACTCGGGTCTCGGTCTGTACCTGGTGAAAGAGCTTCGCGCTGAATGGTGCTGGGTGTCCGGGATTGAGGGGTGGCGTGGCTGCGGCCGGGACAGGGCTCTTGGAGCGGGGAGGATTCGGCGGGCGTCACGGAGGAAGTGTCCAATCGCCGGGGCTCCGAGCTCGGCTGGGCGCGCTCTTCCGAACCTGTGTCTGGAGGAGAGGTGTCTGGGTTAGAGCCAGTGATGGACCGGCAGGCTGAATAAAAGAGATGGTTCTGGGTACCGTCGCTTCCAGTCAGCGAGCATTTTAATCCAGCAATATAAAACTCAGAGACTTACAGATAAGCATGTATTCATGTTTTACTATTTTTCCGATATGAAACCACATCTTTACATTGCTTTCCCAAACTTTACTTAGCAAATTCTAGGTGAGGTTCGACTTTACTACACCCTTTTTTACAACCTAAACATTTTTGCCCGCAGAAATGATGATGCCACAATTTCAAGGTAACGAGCAACGATCAAATTTTACACCAAAAACAGATATTCATTTGCAGAAAGTCTAATCTGACCGATAAAGTCAGTAAATCGGATTGAAAGAAGCAGCAAGAGGCATGCAAACTACTGTGCGCAAATCAGAGCAATGTGCCAGTGGCCGAAACAGTTTATAAATCATTGCAACTATCAATGCAAATCCACAGAAGTCACACATTTAAATCAAACATAGCCCAATTTTGGCAATAAATATGTCACTGAATTCATGCTACAAAGAGAAAAATAAGAACCACAACTGAGCTCATTTCAAGACACTTACGTGGGCGACAAGTTTCATTCTAACACTTAAGCTTTGCTCCGTAATTACAATTTTAATTTTGCGCTGCAAATGTCGATTTCGATCAGGCTAAAAACTATAGAAACTTCCACAAATACAGACCTAGAAAAGTGACAACTTTTATAAAAGCAGTCTGTGCCAGTGCCTCCAGGCCATCCCTTTGCTTGCCTCTAATCACCACCGTATTTGTCTGCTCAGGGTTCATCCAGAGGGAGAAAGAAATCTTGAAATGTGGAGAGTCGGACCCGAAACCAAACCAGCGGACTCCTGTGCGCCGTGCGCCTCCAACTCTCTCTTACTGCAGCAAGGCGCACGGTGGACGGCGGATTTCAAGGCCCAGAGCGCCCCCTTTCTGTCACACACTCCCTTATATAGACTCTCTCTCTCTCTCTCTCTCTCTCTCTCTCTCTCTCTCTCTCTCTCTCTCTCTCTCTATATCTCTCTCTCTCTCTCTCTCTCTCTCTCTCTCTCTCTCTCTCTCTCTCTCTCTCTCTCTCTCTCTCTCTCCCTACGGAGAGATACGGTCAAGTTGAGAGAGACCACTCGATCTCCCAATATGCATCTCAATACTGTCTGCTGACAAGCCACAACCCTCATAACCGACTCTCCAGGCACCATGGCACCTGCAGCCGGCTGTCTTTGTGTCAACAGATGAAACTCGTCCACCACTTAGTGTTTGACAGACTGGCCACTTTTCTCCAAATGCTCAACTTGCAGACCAATCACGAGAGAAAACTGAGCCTCTTTGAACTCCCTTGATGGTTATTCGGTCAATATATGGCGTTAACTCACATTTAATCTCTCACAGAAACTTCAAATATGCTGAATAAAGAAAAAAAAGACAAACCAGCGTAAACAAACAAGTGAGTCTGTAAAACATTTATTTGATTAGGGCTGATTTGGAACAGTAAAGACATTCTTCTATTCTGTGTGGAGCCATTGGAGTGCAGAAAAAAAAACTTTGGTGCCTAAAAAAACAGTTGGTTATTGCACCAGAAGAAATAAGTTATTCTTTGGAGTCAAAATAGCCAAATTCTTACGCAAAACTATGAAGTGAAGAGCGTAACTGTGCGTAAATGCGCTCTTGTTACAACTTCTGTTTAGGGTTAAGAGTGGAAATAAAGTGCCTTGTTGTAAACACAAAAAAACAAACATACTATATCTGCAAAGTGAGACATTCAGTCTGTTTTTTAATGAGTAAACGAGTCCCCCCCACACCCCACCCCCCCTTTGCTTTCTTCCCAGGCCGAGCCGGTCGGTGGGGCTCTGGCCCTGGGCACACCGGTAACCAAGAGAACGACATAAGAGCTGCAAAGCACGCGCCCCGGAGCGCCGGTAGCCCCCGGTAGCCCCTCGCACCAATAACCCCGGACAGCGCGAGGCTTCCAGCAAACAGAGACAGAGAAAAGAGAAGACATAAAGGAGAGACCAGAGAAATATGTGAGTACTGTAAATCAGCCCTGAGGGGGAGTCTGTCAGTAGTGCCTGTGTGCGCGGCTGCGTGCGTAAACCTGAGTGTGTGGAAGAAAGAAAAGGTAAAATCAGCGAAATGCCTTGAGTCAGCAGTGATAGTTTAATATCGTGGTTAATCTATAGCCTACAGCCTTGGCAGCTGCTATAGAATACAGGGCCTGTGTTGTTATCAGATGTCTCTAGGAAACATTTCACAGAGGGCTTCTCAAATTTGATGTGGCTTTATGGTGAATGGCTAAGGGTGTTTTCCAGCAATCAATGGGAGGAGAGGCCGTGTCCTCACGGAGACAGTAGACAGTGTAACTGCTGACATTTGTGATTTGACTACCAGTCGGGTGACAGTCTATGAATTAAAACTGTTCGGAAACAACTATCACCTTTTGTGTGTGTGTGTGTGTGTGTGTGTGTGTGTGTGTGTGTGTGTGTGTGTGTGTGTGTGTGTATTTAAACTTATAGGGGAAACAATCCTGGCTATTGTTGCATGGGGTGGACTTGTCAAACAATATAGTTTACTGTCATAGACTTATACAAATACACACACACACACACACACACACACACACACACACACACACACACACACACACACACACACACACACACACACACACACTCACACCGTGTCTCACTTATAAATCACTCAATAGCAGGACAACCTCCTCATAACATGAAGCATTAAAAGAAAAAACCCCACATGGCATGAAATCAAAGAGCTTTAACTCTCTTCTCTCAGCTCCTGCCTGAATGTAGGTTAGACTATTCTCCACTCAGACCATTAGTGCGTCTAACTCCACTATACATTGTGTGAGTGAGAGGCATCCAATTTCCATGACAACCACAGAAAGGACATGATACCTTTCCCGGCGCAAATTAAAGCCGAATTCAGCTTCATTTGTTCCTGGAGACACCACAGACACACAGAGACAATATGACCAACTGTAAGCGTAGAGGAAGCTTGATATATCAACAGGTTACCCGCACAAAGTTCGACGGACTAGACACGGATGATGGTGTTAGAGTATGAAATCAACATGACATTGGATTTTAGGTAATATACGATAAAGTATGCATACAGCTGTGCGTTACTAGTCTGTGTTTGGTCTTAGTCTGTCAATCTAACAAGCGCGGTATATGACCGAATGGCAGACTCATTCATTCACAATTTACTTACTGGTTTGCTGTAGCGGTTCCGTCTTTACATGTGATAATAACCTCGTATGAAGTATCCTAGTTCCATCCAGAATAATCACCAATAGTCGAGGTAATGAAAAGAAAAAATATATATATATAAAAAACAACCTCTTAGTATTATTGTAGAGGCAGAGGCAAAGAAAAAAAGTTTCTTGCTTCCTTCTTACTTTTTATCTAAAGTACACAAAGTATAAAAAAATGAAATAGAAAATTTAAAAAAAAATTGAAAAACTCCCAAGGAGTGCGTCTGCGTCCGTTCCCGTGAGCTGACTTGTGTCAGTGGTGATGGGTGCTTTGCAAAGTGTGGAGTTGTAATGCGGGTTTGTTTATGTGCGCCGTCTGAGGGGAGAAAGTCAAATAGTGCATTTATGTGGGCTCTGCCTCCACATAGAGCGGCTGGTATGCGCTACGTCAATGTGACGCCATGGGAGAGGTGACGTCACTCAAAGTAGAGCTCTCTCGCTCTCTCTCTCTCTCTTTCTCTCTCTCCGTCTTTCTCTCTCTCTCTCTCTCTCTCTCTCTCCGTACAGTACTACCAGACACATAAGCTCCGAGCGCCGTGCCAGAGACAGAGAGAGAGACAGAGGGAACCAGAGAGAGCGAGAAAGAGAACGGATTGGTCTGATGTTTGCGGGTGAGGAAGCGGGGGGGGATCCGGCGGGCGAGCTTGCACATAGTGTGGCAGATTGGCCTACATTTATGTGCATTTGTCAGGCTTCAAGTTTGAGTCTAATAATTGGTGGTAAATTAAAAAAAAATAAAAAAAAAAATTTAAAATTAAACCAAACAGATAAATAAATGGCCAATCAATAAGTGTCAGTGATGGAATGTAGGTACATCTACCCAAGAACTGCACATAGTTTCAGAGAAAACTATTCCACAACTGGACACTATAGTCACTACTTTACAGATTCAATAATATCACATTATATTATTCATATAACTCAGAGTGAAAGAGCAGAGACTGCTGACTCTTCTCTGACCTACCGACCTGTCCATGTGACTCAATATTTTGTCCTGCCTTGTGTGCTTTCTGAGGGGTCAACAGGGGAGAATATAATCGTCTGCATGATGTCAGTCGGTGTCCTGAACAGACTGCTACCCTCAATCAACTCTGGCTTCCTGGAAGACACAAGTCTGCCGTTGTGATGTATGATAATGTTCCATATATGCTCTCTGCCTTAAGGCCACAATAAGTCTGTGTCGTATTATCTTGTCATGACACAAACCATTGAGCAGCATCGACCATGTAACTGAGAAGGCTGAACTGTTAACTTTTAAGTTAAAAGTTAAACTCAAACCATTAAAAAGATCACCATCATTCAAGTCATCCAGTCTATAATCAATAATAAAAACAGAATTTTGTTAAGTGAAATGATCCAACTGGATTATTTCACCGTTTTTCCAATACAAATCAAATTATTGAAATAATGTAGAATCAGATTACAGTGACCAGACTTGTTGTGTGTCAAGACATTGACACTTATGTGGAGTCCTGAAACAAAGCTAATTGCAGTGAACAAATGAGATGATCTCATCCAATTAGCAGAATTATTTTTAATCTATGAAAATACATCTTGAAGGCTGATAATGAAACTACCACACTTGTTCAAATGAGTGCTTTTGTAATATATATAAATGTTCTACAACATAAAGTTAATTTGACCTACTTGGCGACATTATAACTCGCTTAAAATTGTGGTTAATCTTTTACGACGGTAAATAAATTTGGTTAAGGGTGAGGCAGACTTTGACAGTTGACAGGATATGAGGAGGAGCTGCTTCTCTGGAGCGCTCGGCAACCACAGAATTAAAAATTGCCTCCGGAGCCACTGAGAACAATAATTCACGGCAGCCAATCACTAGGCGCGTATTTTTCAGTCAACGTCCTAATTCTGACCAATGATGAGCTCCGGTGGGCGGGGAAAGCCTTGACGCACTGAGGCTCGTGATTGACGCAAGCTTTGTTACTAATTTTAGCAACTGGCCGACGGAGGGTGAGTGAGATAGCAGTGAGCCCATTCATTGCACCGGGGCGGGCCCGACTATTTTAGCGTTGCAATTGTGATCCAGCCAAGCCAAATATAGTCGTAGACAGGTATTTTTAGCCGTAAAGCGTGTTCCCGTTTTCATTTCGGCAAAGGCGACCTGGGCGATACAGGATACAGTTTGAAGTGAGCTCCAAAATCAGCGTTTCCCTGTTTTTTAGTAGAGTGGGGGATAGTTTTACAGTCAGACCCGTATAGACCTGAAGATAAGTAGGCTTTTCGGTGCGACAGACAGACACAGGTTTGTGAATATGGTCGCTTGCAGCTCCGCACGGTAGCTCTTCTTCCTCACCAGCTGCGCACAGGACGGGTCTGGAAAAAAAGCACCGTAGTCAAGCTTCACCGCTGCTGCAGGGAAAGTTTTGTCAGGGCAAAAAGTTGTGGGCTAAAGGGATTTTAATAAGATGAGTGTGCACACTTGGTAGGCTAATAATGGATGTGAGGGAAATCCCTCCTCCTGTGTTGCACCTTGAAACAGACACACTCTGAATTGGAAGATAAGGGAACCACACATGTGCTTATTTGTGTGCGCCTGTAGACACACAAGGCCCCCAGTTCACTCAGTTTAAATCTGGAGTGTTCAAGTATGCAGTAAAATGTGCAGGAAATCCCAGATTGCCAGTCATTTGCCAAGTTTGTTTGTAACATGCTTGATGTGTGAATGGTGATTAATACTAGGGTAGGAGGGGGGCACTGTGGTCTGTCCCACAAGTGCCAGGATCAGCTGCAAGGCATGCAGATCACATGCCACCAGGCCTCAGACTACCAGGGCTCAGTAAACTCCAGGATTTACAGTGCATACATTTGTAGCAGAATTAAAAAAAATCCCTCTTTTTAAAAAAAACTTCACACAAATTTGTTTGTTTCAACAGTTGCACAATAATCACAGCCTCACAGTCTTCCATCTTCTTGGGACGATCAAGTGTCTTGACAATGCAGGTGCACAAACTGCAGAGCATCATGGATGATCATATCTTTTTTTTTTATATCTTTCTCATCAGTTTCTCATGTGCCATCTTATCAAGAGAAAATATGACTTGACCTAATTTCATCCCTGTGTTTTTAGAACAAAATATATCCTATAGGCATAGATCACAAGTTCTTCTGCGCATCCTGTGCTGTTCTCCCCCCTGTCAGAATTGTAAAGCAACTTCTGGGTCGTCCAGGGTAAACTCTTATAAATGAATCATTTATTTTTTTTTATAAAAGGGTCTTTCATCATTGCATTATTATTGTGAAATATTGCTTATCAGCATACGTCCCACTGCACGTCAATACTTCTGTTGTTCATGTTCTCTGTCAGCATCTACAGGCATGTCTAGGTCATGTAGGGTGAGCTTTGGTAAGTGGGTCATTTATCTTTAAAATGAGCCATTTATAATTGTCTTCATTGCTTATCATCATCATCATCATCGTTTGTCTCCTTTCTGCTCCTTGTCTTTGTGTTTCACCTGGTCTCGCTCTCTCCCGCTCTCTCTGACCGGTCAGGGTATCGGCTGCCTCGGCTGTGACCTCACTGCGGTGACGTGTAATCCAGATTAACCTGCTCTCTTATTCCGCCAGACGTGGAAGTGATTAGAGATTATGACCGTGTCCTTTTAATAGAATTGGACGTGTGGTTAATCAACTACGTCCACTGGTGTCGCGTGACAGGTGACTCACTCACATACTCGCAGTGTTACACACATATGCACACAGAAAAACCCTTGTTTTTGTCACTTATGATGACATTGCGTTTATATGCATAAATATTCTTGGAAACTCACCCTCACAAAAACCATGACCTTTACATGCTTAAAGGACAAGTTCCCAAATTTCCAAGTCTGTCATAAAACAATAGTATATTATAGTATAGTTCATTAGAACATGGAACCAGGTTTAGCTCGCTGTAATCATTTCTCCTGTTCATACTGACCATTAGAAGATCCATTCCTGATGTGCTTTTAATGTCCGTAATGGGGGACAAAATCTACAGTCCTCGTTTTGAGTAAAAGTGTATTTAACAGTTTATTTGAAGCTAATATGGGGCTTCAGCAGTCTGAATTAGTCAAATAAAGAGGATATCTTCCACAGTTACAGTCTTTTTTGTATAAATTCCCTCTTTGTGTCTCGACAGACAGTGTTCCTGTTCAACTGGTGGAAGTAAAGTAACAAAAAGAGGGAACTTGGCACTACAACGACAGTAACTTTGAAAGATATTGAATTGATTTGACTAATTTGCACAGCTGAAGCCTAATATTTGCTTCAGATAAACTTTTAAATACATTTTGGCACGGAACAAGGACTGTGGATTTTGTCCCCCATCAGTTACATTGAAAGTGCATCATGAAAGGATCTCTTAATGGCCAGTGTGAACAGGAGGAATGATTACACCAAGAAAAACATTTGTCAAAACATGTTTGTGACCAGCTTTTTATCTCCAAATGGGAGTTCAGCTCTTCAGGTTGTGGATAACTCTGCATCACAAACTGCCTTACTTCATTATGCCTCATGCTACAGTCAGACCAGAGTTTGAAAGTCCATATTTTCATTATATGCTGTGGCAGAAAGCAGGTGGAGCAGGACATCAGATGTGCAGTTTTGCTAGCTAAAAAAAAAGACACATCTATTTATCACTTTGTTGTCTTTACCATCCGTGTCTGTCCTTGCACTCACTGCCTCTCATGTCATACTTTTTGTAATCCGCTGCTTGTGTGTCCACCATGTAGTCATACAAAAAAAGAGAAGACAGCAATCATAACTTTTTGAAGGCGTGGTCAGTACCATCTTCTGTCTGAAATTTGATGGACGTTGGTTGAAGTTCATTCAGATGGAGCTCTGCGCGAAGTGAACATTGCAGGATTGATTTGTGACAAACAGCAAAAACAAGTGAATGAATTTTAACACCACTGGGGCAGTATATTTTTTAATTTTATGAATCGAATCAATTCTTCTTGCTCTTCTTTTTCCTGCATCTAAAACTAATCTGGCAGTAAAGACAGATTGAATGTCTGCTGCCATTGTATAGAACTGTTCAATCTGTGCACGCTTGCCAGTGTTGTCTGATTTACGACAGAAGAAGTTAGGTACTTTGCATAAAGAGTGCTTTGGAGGCGCCGCCTGCCACAGTTGTGAGTGCACAGTTGTAGTATATATACAGTCGTTCAGCATCTTCAGGCTTCTGCACAAAGCTGTCGACTATATGGTGGACATATTGCACCGAGATGCACTGAACTCTGGCTTATCACAGAGCAGAAGTGAAAAGTGATTGTGTCAGTTTGAATGAGCTCTCTATGTCTACGGCCAAGGCACCGGCACTCAGCGCTCTGGTGACACTGGAGAGAGAGGAAAGCAGAGAAAGAGAGAAACAGAGGAAGGCTTTTATCTCAGTGTCACCAAATCTGCTCCAACTGTACGTCAGAGTGCAAGCAAGGACGGGAAGGGGTGGCAGTGCGGGGGCAGAGGATTGCTGGCGCAATGGCAGGGTGCTCAATGGTGGCATTCTTCCCTTTTCTGTGGGGACACACAAACACAGACAACACACACAAACACACACACACACATACACACACACACATACACCAGGGGGATTCCCCCGGGAGTACCCAAGTGAAGTAATACAACCCATCACTGCCTTATCACACCAGTGCTCAAAGACAGGAGAGAGGAGTGTAGAGAAGTGTTTCCATGAACAGCGGCACAGGAGGTATTCTGTGCATCACTCAGGGATTCTGGGCCGTTATACGATGTTATCATGATGTGTTTTTACACTTTATTTTTTTTTTTTTGGTGTTTGTGTGTCTCTATAGAGGGCGGGAAGCGTAATGTGGAGCAGCTTGTGCGTAATGTTCTGTAGTTTCCCTCGCTGCCTTGGTAGCAGATTTATCACCTCTTTCATTATTACCCTACAATGAAATTTAACAGTGTGATTCACCACTTTGTGTACATTTTTGGTGGGTGTATGACAGCGAGAGTACAAGCCAGTTATCTGCTTTCATTTTGCATGGGTTTATATATGTGAACATATTTATGTATGTGCACAGGTCAAGAAGTTTAAGGCTGTATTGATTTTCTGTATTTTTCTTATTGTCGACAAATCAGGTGCAGAGGCAAACCAACAATGAACTGATACTTCAAACAAGAAGGCCAGACACTCCAAATATAAGATGTAACAGCGAGGAAGGAAGTATTAAAAAAAAACACCTAAATCATTAAAAAAAACCCAACGTGTTTTGACCACTGTAGAGCTTCTTCAGTTCACTGTCACTCTCAAGAATGTTAAAAGAAAACATTAAAACTGGGTCATTCTTGAGAGTGACTCCCTCTTGAGTGAAGTTTCCCTGACCCCCCTCGCCCCCCTTTTATTTGTTTTAGCCCCCTCTCTTAGTGACAGGCTCATTCGTTCACATCTTCCAGTAGGTAAAAAAAGTACTTTACTGTTTGGCATTTTCAAATGTATGCATTGCCCTCGCTGTGATAATGATGTGCAAACTAAATGTTTTGTTGATGTTAACACAAACAGATCTTATAAACAAAGCAATTTCATCAACTGTAACACTACTTTTGTTACATACCATCTGTCTTGTCCATGTGTGAAAGGCTTTTTCTTGCTGAGCATAAATATGTCATTAGAATTAGGAATCGCGATAACATTATTCCACATTAAACATTAAACATTAAACCTTTGTTCAGGGGGGGTTGGGGGCTGGATCTATTGACTGGATGCGTTAAAGTATCCTGGTCTCAATGAGGATATAGACGTCACATGTTTTCTGTAAAGAAATGTTTCTCTATAGGCTCTCATTTTTTCCTCACAGCCTACGTAAAACCTATATATGGCTTCCTATTTTCCATTTATGATGTACATGTATATATTTCTATGTAATCTCATCTCTTTTTTTATTTCTTTCATCTGTCATGTTATTCTCTGGGTCATGTGACTGCCTCTCATTGGTTGTTTTGACTATATAGGTGAGGCTACACCTGTATTGTCTGTTTTAAAGCCTTGACGAAGAACTATGGTGGTCGAAACATGTTTTTTAATGATTTAGCCACAACAATAAATTTTTAACACTTCCTTCCTCACTGTTACATTTTCTAATATTTGGACTGCCTGGCTTGCCTACTTGTTTGAAGCATCCCGTTTTTTCCCCATTTTCCAAGAGTACCCCACACATTTTTGATCTATGTTTGATTATATAGAGCAACCAGTCATCTCTTTTCCTAATGAACTGATCCTACTTATAAGTATCATGTGGAGCCGTTTCCAAACAAACTTCAGGTACAAAGGAACATGTCACCAATTGCAACAGTGTGGTTCATTGACGTGTTTTTAAAAGTTTTTGGGCAATAATGGAGGTCTACGGCACAGAGAAATAACATACATCAGGCTTTGGACACACAGACAATATTTTTAAGTAGGAAGAGTTCATTGTTGGTTTGGCTCTGCACATGAGATTTGTTGACAATAAGAAAAATATAAAAAATCACTAGCCTTATCCTTTAACAAGACATCTAATGTACATTACTTGCACCATCCGTACATTTTTCATCAAGCAGTGGGTTCATTTGCATTCGTAAAAGATGAGATATCTGTTAAAGGTCATGCATTCTTGTTGTCAAGTGCACATCATTTTATATGTGCACACGTAGCATTGGTTAATATAGCTTGTTCTGACTGTAGTGGAAGGTCAAAGGGTGCAGTGTCCTTATGTATTGCGACCAGAATGATCTCTTCACATCATTTCACAAATCTTTCCTGAAGCACTTAGACAGAAACCTCTTTATGAAAAGAACAGTGTATAAAGCCCTGTCTCTCTTACACACACATGCACACACAGTTGTGAGCAGCAGGTGTGCATCAGGCAGGATCCAGCATGCCACAACACATGGCATTGCGCACCATTTCATAGCTTCTTAAATGGCAGATTTTCACTGAGGTCCACCCCGTGGAAGAATATCTTGTGTTTTTTGCCTTGAGCCACACATGCATGTGTAGGTGTAATGACACACTGCCGCAGATGTAAATCAGTAATAAAATGTACCATTGGTATGTTGATGTATTCGGGCCGTTAATGGGGGTGGTTTAATGGTCATATCAGTCACACGAAGATGCGGCAGGCTCTGAACAAACAAGGGTTCCCTGTGGGTGACTGTTGACTTTAGAAAAACTCAAATAGCTTGAGCACCAGTGCATGATGCAAATCGAAAGGATGCTTATTCACATCCGGATGTCACTGGTAGACCACATTTACAGGGGAGATTTGTGTCATTAACTTAAACTCACTAATGCTTAAGGTTTCAGTACTCTGAACTTAACTTAGCATGCCACATATTTCCCCCGTCTGCAGAATAGACAAAAGAAAACAAAACAAAACATGAAGTCATTGAACCCAGTGGCATTTGACATTAAGCAGTCTTGTTATTGAACAATGGCATCAGATCAAACATTTTTGAACACACGCCAAATCTGTCTGGTTTTCAACATGGGTAGACCCAAACGGTGTCACTCCTGCCGTCTTGAAAGAGAAAAACCTTGTCAATACCTGCGCACCTACCAGTCAGAGGTCTGGCCGCTGACCCCTGTAAGGTCACTCCAAACAACAAATTGTGTCACAACTGTAGGTATTAAGTTTACAACTCAATTGCCAGTGGTGATTTTAAGTGTGCGTGGGTGTAATTTGTAAGTTAGTGTGTGGAAATATGTGAGCAGTGGGTGTATGAGTCACCATGGTGTGGGCAGTTGTTTAAAGGCCATTTTCTAGGAGATTTCAGAAACAGGAACATGTATTAGTGCATGTGTATGTGTCTGTGTCTATGTCAAGAGTGTGTGATGTGGTTTCATCACTCGAGTCGAAACGTCGCAGGACTCTCCCTCTGAGCGCGTTTAGATCAAGATATCAGACAACAGTCAGTATCTCCTCACAGCTGAGAATAAATGTCCACTTGAAAACACACAGTGTGCAGTGGCAGCAAGTGGCGTTAGAATGATACGGTGGGATTTCAGCTGCATTCAAATACGTGTATGTGCATTTGTGTATTTGTGCTTGTGTGGGAAACAGTTGCCCTTTAGTTGTTCACGTCTACTTTGGGGAGACACTCTGGCTGATTGCCCTGCACACCTCAATTAGTTTCACCTCCGCTCATTCCACTCCCACAATTTCAGTCCAGGTATCTGCCTGACAACTTGTAATTGTAGCTCAGGCTTATTTCATATAAAGGAGTGATGACATTTCAGTAGCTGAGTCAGTGTCTTTGTCACCCTTCAGATATTCAACATCTGAGCAGAACGTGTGTGTTTATTCTGTCATTTTTACTCAGCGTTTGGGGTCTAATTGGCTGAGAGTAATGTCATCCCAGGTCACACACACACACACACACACACACACACACACACATACACACATGCACGCTGACCACATGGGCATGTACATAGAGAAACACACACAGATTCAAAGAAATAAACAAGTGGTTGCATTTCTGTATTGAGTCACACTCGTGGGCTGGGGTGGAAAGTTTCCTTGTTTGGGCTATCCCCTCCACTGACACTTTTGATACTTTATGAAGTATCTGATGTGTTTTCTTGTCTCAAGTCAACTTATAGTGGACAGCAGCTTCAGCTCATATCCGCTGAGACATCACACATCTTACCTACTCTTACTCTCTGTTCTCACTGACGCAGACACACATATCATACTCTATATACAGTACTTATTGTATAATCACACTAGCAGAGACCTAAACACGCTGATACGTTTTTCTTTCTGGGCAGTGAAGTGTGACTGCTAGAGGATCCTTCTTAACAACTATTAATTTTATACTACTACTGCTACCGTTACTACTATTACTATTTTATAATCATATTGTTGCTGACATATGTCATGTCCTGTTGTGTATGATTTTGTATTGTGTCCTTTCCTGTTTGTTTAATGTTGTCACAGCAGACATTTCAACTTGTTGTAGTAGTGGAAAAAAAGGCCTATTGTGTATATATTTGAATTACAATCTGATTAAAAAATTTTTTAAGCTTTTTCTGGTATAATACATTAAAATTACATTTATGTTTGATATTTTACATGAATATTTAATACTGATACAAATACTACCAATAATAATAATAATAATAATAATAACATTCTTTGTTTCACATGAGTTAGTCTAGAAAGCTAGTTGCTTTTTAATTATTGAGAAAATAAAACTAACTGATCTGCAGGAGAAATCTGCACTTCCCTATTCTTTATTAACACTGCTGAGGTACCCTTGAGCAAGGCTCTTAATCCCCAACTGCTCCAGTAGAGCTGCTCAGCAGGCAACAGATTAGACGGAGCAGTTTCCAGGTGTGAATGTGTGTAATTGTGTGACAAAGGTTTGGGCGTTCCCGAAAAAGATCATTGCTCTCAGTGAAATGACCCCAAATAGTAATAATAAAAACAAACCTTTGGAATTATTATACCAAGTTTATAGTAAAGGCACGAATTCCCTCCAACTTTTCGGTGTGTAACATCAACATATGCATATATGAATTGTCAGCTGGTGCCTGTTGAAAATCTTATCACTTATTGACTTTGCTGCTCAGAAAATGAGACATTTAAACAAGTATTTAGTTTTATCCAGGCAAGTATTTGTATTTCAAGGTTTATGCAGGGTTTTCCAAGCATTAACAAATATTAGCAGCCAAGCTTCCATTCACTTTCTTCCTCACAGTGAATGAAATGCTTGTGTCGGGTGCCTATTGTTATTGGGACATAATAAGTTTATACGTTATAAATGTCAGGTATGGGCGGCTTAGCTTAGAGAATGAGAACAGCAAATGTCAGCTTTTAGGGAGGAACTTGTCTTATCATGTCTGCGCCTGGGGATGTTGTGCGCACATGTGTGTGTTTCTTCGCTGGTGCTTGCATGCACGTAATATATAGTGTATTATTTTTGTAAGTTGACTCATCAGGTGTGATCATTTGTCACTATACTTTGATATTTGTGTGATGGGGGTGGATGGGATTAAAATTGTTTATTGATGTTGTATCAGTTTTAACTTTTAGCACACAAGGCTTTGTGATCTTTCAAGTATGGTTGACTCACAAAATTGGCCTTTGGGTTTAAAGGTTGATTTTTTTTCTCTAGCTGTTATTGTTAAATGCATTTTTTCTCAAAAAGGGACATCTAAGTAATAAAATTAAATGAACATTTTCTGCTTTGTAGATGATTTAAGATTTGTAGGGAGTCTTCATACCTGCCTATTTTGGTTCATATAAATCAAATCCTGAGAACTCCTCACACCATGATGTTCCAGTGAAACCTAATTTTGTCTAAATGAGGTTGCAGTGGGTGTAAAAAAGGAGAACAGAAAGTCAAACTTTTCATGGAGCTTATGAATGGACATTTGTTAGTATCCCTCCTGTTTGACACAAAATTTCCGTGAGATGATTACTGTTAAAATTAAACCCACAAAAAAAATTGCACATCCTCGGACAGTCTATTGTCTATTCTTAATGGTACCCAATAAAATAACTTAATACTTAATATGTATGTTTCATCGTCTATGAAGATTCTCAGCCATCCAGGTCATGGTTATCCAAGGAGGGTTGAATTGAGAGCAGCTGGACTTCGTTGTAGATACTTGAAGACATTTCACCTCTCATCCATGGGGCTTCATCAGTTCTAACTGACTGGTGGGGAGTTCCAGGTATTTCACCTCTGTGGGGTCATTATCAAAGGTCATTGGTACCACTTGCTCCTGGCGTTGGAGTCGCCTGAGGACAGTCACAAAATTGTCACATGAAGCCAGATGTGAATGGTTGTTAAGTCTCCTGGGAAGGGATGAAAGGACAGAATTGTAGGTGGGGGATAAGAGATGGTTTCTCTACTTTGACATAGATCATCTCTTTCACTCCTCTTTCAAACCGCCTCTGTTCCAGGCGGTTCACCAACTTTGAAATTTGTTTTGCATATGTCTATTTGTGTACAGTATACAATGACCTGAGGCAATGTGCTTGACCAGGGGCAAATAATGCATGTGTGCTCAGTATGCAGACACACTCAATAATTGCCAATGGTTTTCATGGCTTCAATATGAATGTTTTGAAAGGCAAGAGAAGTATGACTTTTATGAGATTGCCTGTTCAAGCTGAGGTAAGTGTTTATTTGTTTGCACAATTAAAAAAATCACAATAAAAGACATACAATAATAAAACCAAAAGAATATGTGCAAGGGAGGAGGGATGCCTAGACGGTAATATAAAGTCCTGCAAATAAAATGAATAAATCAGTAAATAAAATAGAATAAATGTAATCATAAACATCAAACAAACAAGAGAAAAGGGGACATATAATGAAAAACAAAGCATCATCCCTGCCAGCCTCCTCATTATCAACATCAGTATACAAGACTCTTCTTATAAGCTTAAAATAAGCTACAAGCTTAAATTTTATTACTTGTTCTCTTTTTGGTTATCTGTCACTCTCACGTTTCTTTTGCGAAAACTGAAAGTCATCATGATGCCACGTGTCTTGTTTGTGCACAACAGCAGAGGATTCATTCTGTTGCTTAAGTTGGCTTCCCTACGGTCTTGACCTTTTCTTTTTAAAGGTTCACCTCATGTGAATCACTTCAGCTCAACTCTGACATTTAATGATCATCTCCTTCTCACAACAGAAACCTGGTTCCTGACAGTTACCTGGGTACGGGAATTTTATCTATTCATCATGGAAATGTATCATACCATATCTTTTATATCTACGCATTATCCCAAAGCACCCGAAAATGCCATTGTGATCTTCCCAGAAGCCCTCACTACGCAGTGAGAGGCACTCCCAAAAATGTCAAAAGGAGCCAATGCCAAAATAATTATTTCCTCTGGTGAGAGAGGAGCATCAGGACTTTCCTCCTGATTCTGGGCCAGCTGCATACCTGCAGAACAAGTATTTACGCATGCCGCTCCCCATGACTGGAAGTGCTGACTTGTTGTGTGGGAGTGCAGTGCCCAAATATGTTGTCATAATTTGTTGCTGATGTAAGATGTAATTTATTCATTTTAAGAGGATATTAATTGCCACCCACCTGTGCAATGACAACGTAGTGAAATTATATTACATAATATATACACAGTGATTTTCCACTCCTTGCATCCTCACCCACACACACTGAAATGACCACATAACAGAAAATCAGACTAGAGGTTATTGAGGCTCAGGGTTCTGCCAAGGACCTCCAAGGTCCTGTTCTCTCTATTCAAGGTGGTGATACTTACATAATGCTCTGCTGCAATTTGCCCTCACTGAGCTCTAGACAGACCAGATAGGGGGTTTCCTGTATTAGAAATTTAAAAAAGGGCAAATAACCTCAAATATCTATCAGATAAGTTGCAGTTTCTCTCTAAGGTAGAGAAATACAGTACTGTGCAAAGGTTTAAGGCATTAAAAGTAAAGTGAGGATGCTTTCAAAAATAATGCCATGAATAGTTTTTATTAATCAATTAACTTCATACAAAGTTCAATAAACAGAAGAAACCTAAATTAAATCACTATTTGGTGCGACGATGCTTTGCCTTTAAAACAGCAGCAGTTCTCCTCGGTACACTTTCAGTTTTGCAAGGTACTTGGCAGGTAAGTAGTTGCTGCATCATGGAGAACTTGCCAAAGCTCCTCTGTGGATTTAGGTGTCCCAGTTGCTTCTGTCTCTTTACGTAATCTCAGACTGACTCCATGATGTTGAGATCAGGGCTCTGTGGGGGCCATACCATCTGTTGCAGGAATCCTTTCTCTTCTTGTCGATGAAGAGTTTTTTATGACTGGCTGTATGTTTAGGGTCATTGTCATGCTGCAGAATAAATTTGGGATTGATCAGATGCCTCCCTGAAGGTATTGCATTATGTACAGTACTGTACCTTCTCTAAACAGGCAATGTTTTGGCCCTCCTGGGTCCTCCAGGGCAAGGTGATACTGTATATCCCTTCCTTTTGTCATCACAGCTGTTTGTCTGATGACTCATATATGATCAAAAGTGGTGTTTTTAGTTCAATTAAGTTTTGGTAGATAAAATCCAGGGTGCTTTTTTTCTTTTCCTCCCAAAATTAACAATTTTTATAACTTTTTCACACTTACATTCAGTATCTACTCTATTATGTGGAAACACTATGACTGTGCACATTTATTTACAAGCTGCAAACTAGACATTTAAAGGAGACATATCATGCACATTTTCTAGGTTTATATTTCTATTTCAGGGCTCAAACTGAATATTTTTGCATAATTTACAGTTCAAAAAGCTCCTTATTTATCTTATACTGACCCTCAGTTCAGCCTCTGTGTGAAACAGGCCATTTTAGCTCCTGTCTCTTTAAGATAATCTCATATCTTTGTTAATAGTGAAAGAAGCATCTTTTTTTTGCCATCAGTTTTTGGAAATGCTTTAAATTGTATTTCTGACAATTTGAGTAGAACTGCTGCTGATTACATAGACAAAATTTAGCTTACCATTTTTAGATTGCTTGCAGAAACAAAAAAAAGACCTCTGCCAGTTTTGAACCAAATTCCTCCCAAAAACAAACTGTCCTTTTAAGGGCTATTACAGCAACAGGCTAAGAGTAATGCCAATGTGAGCTGTACCTTGCAGCTCACCAGTGCATCCATGTGTGTCTGTGAAATATCTATGATTTTGATTGTGAGTTATTGATCCTCTGGTGATGGTAGGAGTGACCATCAGAGCAGCTTTAGCTCTGTCACCATGATGAGGAAGATGGCACTCTTCCTCTCCCTCTCAGTTGAATAATCTGCTTACTCACCGGATGTGATTCACCTACATAACTGTTAGAAAGAGTGTTCTGATGTATAAATGTTTGGTCAGTCATGTTGTGTAATGTTTAGAAAGTTGTATGCTTGTGAGATAAATAACTTCATTCGAGCCTCAGCCTGTCCAGCTGCTGTCCTGCTTTGAAACGCTCATTTAATAACTGGCTTTATTAGAAAAGCACAGATACTTTTGCATCAATGGAATAAAGTTCATACTGTTTTAGATTATACCACAGAGAGAGTGTTAGTTAATCTGAACTGTACACAGTAGCTGTCATCACTTTAATCTGCATAGCTTGAAGGCTGTTATCACATACTGGAATAATAAAGTAAATTTATTCCAAGTTTGTCAATATAGCACCAATGTTTCTATTGAGAAAACATATTGCCCCAGAATATGATATAATATACCAAATATAATAACTATACTATAATATATTTATAGTACATTTTGATTGCTGGCTGTGTTGTTTGCTGGATAATTTATTTCAACCCATTGTTATGAAAAATAATCTACTCTTTGTCACGCTGTATTTTTTATTAACTGCACAGCTCGTCTTGTGTTGTATTATCTCCTACTTAAAGGTACTCTAGTTGAGTTTGCTATACTTTAATGATAATATTATTAATAATAACAATAACAATAATAAAAATAATACATTTTATTTATAGAGCACTTTTCAAGGAACAAACACTTTAAATAAGTTAAAAAGAACATAAAAAATTTAAAAAAACAACACACCAAAAGCACAAAGTAATACAAAACATTAATCACACATATAAAGCAGTTTGAGTGTACCTTTGAGGTATAAAAACTTTGTGAATGCATTTTCTTCCTTATAAAACATGAAACAAGCCAATTTTTTTTGCATGCTTTTTCTTTCTGAAACCTGTATTGTTGACATTGGCTAGCATTCTTCTTCTTTCTGCCATTTGTTGTCTCATTGCTGTTTCTTAGCACTTTACATCCGACTCAGCATTGCTTTCAGGCTTATGTTTCTGCACACAGCCCCCTTATTGATTTGAACCAGGCCACTTTGTTAACGTAGTAGGGAGCCAATGGAGAAAGCGCCTTCAAAAAAAACCTCAGAGTCATCCAGTAAAAAAGTTGATCTTGGCTCAGCTGTTTGTTGGAACGCAGTGGGATGTCAAGACGCTTCACTGTCCAATACGTGCAAATTCACATTCCTCTTTGCTCACTTTATAACATGAATGCTAAACATTGTTTCACTTGTTTACTTCATCATCGTAACAACAAAAGATAAAGTTTTTGCCACCGTGATAACTTTCCAGAATTGTAAAATTCTGTCTTTATTACTTTATTATTATTATTGTCTGTCTAGTATTACAAACTGATGGGCAGTGTTTTGGTGTCTGATAAGCCCAAAAACTAACAGATCTATTACCCCTGAACACCCTGTAACATTTTAGAGTTGATACTGCCCTTCTCAGGATCACATTTCATCAGTTCATTGTCTTGTGGTATGGTTTGCATGCACTACACATTGACATTTTCGCCCTCTGCAGTCAACAGGAATGTGTATGCGACCACCTGCGACCTTTTGTGCATGCCAGTAGAGCAATAGATACAAGCAAAACATGGACCTGCTTATCAAAATGTTGCTCTGTAGCACCTCTAGTGGTTAAAAACTCCACAGGGTACCTTTAACTCACTTTTTATATTTGCTCATATACATATTTTGTCTGAAAACATTACACATAGGTTGCTCTTATAATCTTCCAGACAGCTGCCAGACTAGACTCAGGTCAATGGCAGGTCATGACCTTGGACTCACCCACTCAGCCAATTTCAATATCCCCCTCCTCCACCCAAACACCTTCAACCATCACTGTCTGTGCTCTACTTTCCTCCTCTCTAACTCTTTTTCCTCCCTTGCTGTCTCCGTGGGTACGCTCTTTTCTCTCCATTGCCCTCTCTTTAAACTCCCCACTCACTCCTTCCTCTGCTCTCTCTTTCCTTTTTCACTGTCTTCTTTCCCTCCTTGTGTTCCTTCGCTCCATGAGGGGGAACTTCCACTGGAGCTCCTATCCAGGAACAGGCTTCCACTGTGGAAACAGAGCTACATAACACTGCTCAGGTTCGCTTTCCACAGCAAGCAGGGGAAGGGGAGCACACACACACACACACACACACACACACACACACACACACATTTCCACAAACACATATGAACACAAGTATTCATAGTGTACATCTGTGTACATGCACAGTCTTTTATCTTCATTCCCAACTCGCACTAAGCTGTAATGACATTCCTTCAGTTGCATACTTTTCTCCTTCTTTTACCGCACAAATGATTTCAAATAGCCTGGCAGCACATGATTTAATAGACATAAGAGAAAGTGTTTTATCTCACCATCCATCATTAGTGGCACTCTCATTCAAATTACAGAGTTTAACATCCAGTGAACATCCGAAATGACTGCAACATGCAAAGCAGAGGTCTATATCTGTCACTGTGTGCGTGTTATTTTTGAAGTGCTCCTGAAAGACTGTTGCTATAATTGGCCACTTATCAGCATTAATGGATAGACAAGACACGTAGGTAGGAGCATTGGGAGAACACACACACACACACACACGTATGCATACACATTCCCAGGAAACACAGAAAGAGTCATCATATTCAAAGCAGACAGGAATAGAAATGGACTACATGAAGTAACCACAGTGGCGTAAGCAGTAGCCATTACCTCAACAATGACCATGACCAGTAGCCTTCATTGTGTGTGTGTGTGCTTGTATGCAGGCATACAGTGTGTCAAAGATGCCGTTTCCATAGTCAAGATATTCCTTTTCTCCATTAACATATCTGGTCTTTATATAAGGTGTGCCTGGGACTTATATAATTCCTGGCACTTTAAGTTTCTGTGTGTGTATCTGGAAAGCTTGTTGAACTGCAATTGTGTGATTGTGTGTATGTGTGTGTCCGTGACGCCTTGGAAGCTCTCCTGGCCACAGCTGTGGAAATGCTCCACTGCCCCACTCTGCTCAGTGGGGACAGTGGTGGAGAGGATGGATGAATGGATGAATGGGGGAGTGGGAGGGTTGTTTGAAGACTCTGATGGTTGGATGGAGAAGAGAAACTGCTGAATTGTGGCACTGCCAGAAAGACAGTGGCAGAATGAGAAGGAAAAGTTGCGCTTACTTCCATCTTATATAAACCAGACCTCTTCTGTTTTCACTTGGCTGCAGGATTGGACTTAATGTGACGGGCTTATGTCATGTCACTGTCACAGTTCATTTTCTTTCTTGTTTCTAACAGTTTTTCAACTGTTGCTGCATCAACATGTTGTTTCCTATTGTGCAACTAGCCAAAACAAAGAGGTCAAACCTAAAGGAAAAGTGCAACATTTCGGGGAAAACGCTAATTCGCTTCGATACCACTCTCATGTATGGTGTATGAAGTATGAAGATCGTTAGCTTAGCTTAGCATAAAGACTGGAGAACACTTTACACTGCAGTATTTGCACATTTTAAATTTGATTATCAAGAATTGTTAAACTAATCCAATAAACAATCCCTGCAATAAATTCCCACTTTGTGAAGGCTAAAAAGCAAAGTTGTGACTAAATAATCTTCTAATAATCTACTGTAAGACCACTTACTAATCTTTTCAGGAACTTTCAACCACATCTCACCATCGTGGAGTTGTTTCTGTTATCAACAGCATGACTTAGGTGTTGGAACTTCAGATGTTAAAGTCCCCTTCCACTGAAAAATGTGTTTTTCTTCTTGTTCCTTCATTTGCATATTTGAGCTTGTGCAGACACTAGAAGGCTGATTTCACATTAATCTCCTGAAGGAGGAAAGTTTTTCTGTCCTCACCAAATAAGGCGTATACCTACGAGCATGATTTGTGACATCACAACTAGTTTGAAGCCAATCATGGTCCAGTATTCAACTTAGTGTGATGTGGAAACTTGAAGCCTCCGGTGCACAAACATGGAGAACAGACTTTTCAATGAGGTAGGAGGCATCAGCAGTTAAATTTCTGAAATTACAAATATTTGCATATTCATTGAATCTAGAATTTTTAGTGAGGGAGAAAGAGCAGATGTTTTTTTTTTTTAAGGATTTTAATGAGAAAATAAAAAACTTTTGTGGAGGACATATATTAGACACTAAGAGTATTTTATATACATTTTAAACCATGTCTGGAGGAGATCTTTACTTTTTTATATTATTTGATTTATATTATTGTGCCCACCCCCTATGTACAGCATACAGTACCATGTATATGTATATGTATCTGCATGTATTTTGACTTCCTCTTTTACTTTGTCGATGTACATTATCTGCATTGCACAACACCCACTTAATGTCAAAGGAGTTTACTCTGCTAGGGGGTAAACAAAATATTTAGTGGGCTATTTTCAATTCTCTTTCTTGTGTTTGATGAAGTGTGATGACCTTGAAACTCACAACAAAAGGTGTTAATATATTCATATAATACAGTGTATATCAGTGTGCAGAAGCAAGTTTTTCTTCTGTATCGGAGGGACTGCCCTTACTTTGCATTATGGGAAGCCCCATTTGGAGCTGTGTCTTGGTAGGAATTTGCATGCTGGGTGCAGGCTTGTTTGGTGTAAAAGCCTCCCCAATTGAGTGCCTACCTGTGACTCTTTGTGACATTAATATACTATACACTGTCAGAGTGTCTGTGCTGCCTGTCTGTGCCTCTCTTAAGTCCTTGTCCTCTGTTTTTTTTTCTTCTGTTTCCCATCGTACATTAGACAGGAATTCATCTTGAGAGGCTGCATGTGTGTGTGAGTGTGTTTGTCTTACTTGTAGTGGAAACTCTTTGGGAATCTGTGCCATGGAATGTCTGGGCAGGATTCCCTCTTTTCCCCAGCGGAGCGGACCATTCACACACGACTATCTGTACGCAACATGAACACGTAGCACAGAAAAGCACGGAAACACACGTCCATTTGTGCGGACTTAAACTTGTCGCATGGTTAATGAGAATCAAAGTCTCATTTATGAGAATCAGATTCCCATTAATTGTGATTGGAAAATCTGATTTCTAGGTTATGAGGATTTGTTACCATATCACTAAAACGTAAATTGTTTCTGTCTGACTGTCTGTCTGTCAAGTCTGCGTTTTCCTCCTCTCTGTCTGACTTGTGACTTATTTGCTCTCACCTTCTCTTACTTTTCTCTTTTCTTCTCGCTTCCTCTTCCCCCCCCCCCTTCACTGGAATTTAACTCCAGTTTGACCTTGTGACTCATCTCTCCCACACTGACCACACCAGTGCTGTCTATCCTATGCAGACGCAGTGCTGACCTAGTCTCTCATACACTACATGCACGCCAACACACACACATACTCCTACGCTCACACACACACACACACACACACACAGATACTGTTGCGTCACTCTCCTGTGGTATGGCCTGTAACTTACTAGACAGCTGTTCCTGCTTAGCTGTCATGTCAGCCATGATGTCAGAGCTTTGTTGTGTGTGATTGGCTGACGTCTGAGTACGTCCTGTCTATGTGGGAGATACTATGTGGGATCTTGTTGCTCTCTGTGCCACAGAGAGTCGTGGTCACGGATGAAATGGTCAACAGATCTGCGACCTCTCACCCCGCAGTAGAACAGTTGCGTCTTTCTTGTCCCCGCTGTGTAAAAATGTGCTACGCTCTTGTCGTGGAGGCAAGTTACACTGCTACAGAAAACTCAGTTGACCTCATGTGGGCACGTATGTGATAAAATGTAAACATTGTGCTTTAAAGTTTAACCCAGTGACATCTGGAGCTGCAAAGATGAAAGATCAGAACACCAGACTGTAAGTTTAACCCACCATGCTACGTTTAAAGATAATGTTTAAAAGGATAAGTCCACTTGATTACAAGGGTCATATTTTTGTTGTTTTGTCCAATGTTTCTTTGGTTATGATAACATTGTACTTCCCAAAGTAATTGCTGAGATCTGGGAACTCAGCACTACAACAAAGTCTTTTGGTTAGACAATCAGACTGGTTGCAAAAAATGTCTTTATCCTGACATAAAAACAGAAAGTGAGTGATAATAATAAATAATTGTGTTAATCATTTCAATTTCAATAAATCATTATTGAAACTTAACTATGACAGATTTTCACAAAAGACAGGATGAGTAATCATTTTCCTGTTCTTCTTCATTTTATCCTACAAATACGTTTTGCTGATGTTGGGTTTTGTGTAACCATGAATAATCATCTGACTGCTCATTTTTTTCCCCCCTGTGCAGCATCTTTTAATAAACTTCGTGAGTATAATCTTATTAATACCAATGATGAAGTCATGGCCTACTGATGTGAACTACAAAAATAAGTTATAAACTGGAATTATCCTGTTTGTATCACTATCAGGATAACAGAACATCAGAGTAGAGTGTTTGGACTGTAACCTGACAATTGATTAGAAAAGAAAAAGAGACTTCATCCAAAAGGGAGCCGAGGAAAGTCTGGCACGGTCCGAGTGGATCTGACGATGATTTGATCTCATCCCAATGTCAGAAGACTTCAAGAAACCTCAATCGAAAACACTGGCAGCAGCATGATTTGCCACCACTTAAAGAGCTACTACAGTCGAAAAGAGCAGCAATACGTGTCATTTTCCTTGCACTTCACCGTTCACACTCTCTCCTATGATCACATGATCGAGAGTAATAGCCAGTCCAATTGGATCCACTCAGGTACCAGACATATTGACACACAGAGACCTACAGCAATACAATTGTACAATGCCCATCCCAATTCGATTAGCCTCTCGATTAGAGAATATAATTTGGACCTGGCCTGACTCTGGTCCCGTGTCAGGTCTCTGGATCCATGAAGACAACTACGTCAGAGTAATTCATGTCCAAATGTTTAAATGAAATGTGATTTTGATCTGGGTTTACTAAATTATCAGTAGTAGACAGAGTGATAGAAGGAGCTCTTTTGACAAAAAGCCTGTTTTCGTCTCTATAAAACTGGGTCAGGCAGAATTGCATTTGTGTAAAAAAACAAAAAACAAAAAAAAGACAAAAGTGTGTCATTCATTCATTGTATTTAAAAAATATTCCATTGCTCTGGTTTAAATGTGTTTGAGTGTGCACTTGTTTTTGTGTGTGTCCAGTCATAGTCACCATGGTGAAGTTCTACTAAAAATCGTCATGACAACTCAAGCCATCGACAGCCATGTTGTAAGCCAAAACACGTAACTGTCTCCTACGCATCAACACCATTCACACATGCGCTCATGCACACGCGTTCACATGCACACACACACACACACACACACACACAAACACACACAACAAAGACGCCCACTTGCACAACGACGTATTCGACAAAACATGTTTATGAGATAAAATTAGTGTGTTGTTGCTCAGTGATGTAAGAAAAGAGAGGCCCTAAAATATGACTGTTTTGGCTCATATTTTAAGTTATAGAGCCTTACCTTTGGTGTACATTTATATAAATGTATACCAAAAAGGGGGATAGTTTGGCTGATTTTTCAAAAATTAAATTGAATTAAATGTAATTACATTTGCTAATTTTATGTAAGGTAGAACTGATAACAGACTGTTTCAATCTGTTAACATCAAAGTGTGTCTTTGAGAGAGAAGCACTAGCAGCATGCGCCTGAAGGTGATGCCGCCTTGGAGGCTCACCCCACTCACCTCTAAACACACACGCGCACACACACACACACACGCCCTGCCCCCAGCACATACAGTACACTGCTCAATGCTTGGGATAGAAGCCCCCCTCCTCTCATCCGTTCCTGTATCTGACCCATTTTCCTGCATGCTCTGTAGACACTAGTGAGCGGCCCTGCCACCCGCTCTGCCACCCACCCCTCCTTGTTTCCATTGGGGTGGAAAACACTGGTGGAGTGGGAAAAAGAGGGGAGTGGGAGGGCAGGAGCAGTGGAAGATGAGCTGAAAGGGGGAGGAAAGTATCAGGGTGAGTGAGTCCGTCCATTAACCCCCCCAGAGGTAAACCCCAGGGGGGTGAGGGGATTGGCCCTTGCACTAAGTGTGTGTGTGAGTCTGTGTGTGTGTGTTTATGTGTGTTTACTTGTGTGTTATTGGAAGGATGGAGTTGGATGAAAAAAAATGCATCAACAACATCCCCTCTCGCTCTCCTGTGCTATGATGTCGCTCGCCCAGAACATCAGAAAACATTTCAGTTTTATCTCTTTCTTACTGCTGCCGGTTGGTAATGTTTGAAGGACATACTTGATGTTTTTTATGTTTTAGCCCATTTAAAGTGGACACATATAGTGCACATTTCCAGGTCTATATTTTTATTCTGGTGCTCTACTGGAATATCGTTGCATGATTTAGAGTTAAACAAAACTCCTTATTTGTATTATACTGGCCCTTTCTAAAGCCCCTCAATTCAGCCTCTGTGTGAAACAGACCGTTTTAGCTCCTGTTAGACTATTAGACTATGAAAACAAACAATAGTTGTTTAGGAGTAGCTTTTTTCTCATTCTTTACTCAAAATATAAACTCAAATACATGTGTACATGTTTGAGCCTGAATCTGATCTGAAATATTAGAGTGGACAACGCCAACAGTCCGTGGAGTGTACAAAGGCAGGTAGCAGCAGGTTGAAGCGCTGGCTTTTGACTTGAAGGGAGCATTTTACATATGTTGACCTCAAGTTTTGGAACTTTGACCATGTTTAACATCTGACATAACAGTATATAAATGACAGAAATTCACAAAAGCATGATATGTCCCATTTAAGAGCCACTCTAGCGATTTAGTGTTGCACCTTCATGAAGTTGGGGGAATGGACAAAATTGATGCAGCAGAGGCCGAGACATCCTGACTTTTAATCTCTTGTACCGGTATAGGTCAAGCGGCAAAAACACTGGATCCTACAGTCTGGATGTCTTTATTATACCCTCCATTGCTGGGAAACACTTACATCTATCCTGTTTGTTTTGCAGGTTTTCTATTAAAAGCTGATACTTGGGACACTCCCCATGAAGAGAAAATTGACTTATTTAACATGTAAAATAAGTGGAATGCTCCTTTATTGCCATGTCTTTGGATTTATTCCGACCTTTCAAGCTGCCATTGGTTTCCATTCATAATCAAAATGCAACAAAAATCACCTCATAGAAACTTGAGACAGGTGATGTATCATGGAGAACATTTAACCTTTTTTATCACAGCCCAATCACTGTATCATCATCATCATCATCATCATATTGTAATGTGGCTCCGAAATGGAACCAAGTCCTTGTTTGTTGATGCATTCAAGTGCTACAGGGGAACTCCAACATCCAAGTTGAGAAGCCAAACAACCTGTTTAATGTAAATAGGTACAGTATCACAGTTACATCCTGTTTTACACGACGGCCATGTTTCCTTATTGATACCTGATTCCTCTGGTTTTGATTTTTCAACAACATTCAGACATTTCTCATAAATATAGTATTTCTCAGCAGCCAACTGTGAAATCCCGAGTGTCAGAGCCTCCTTGAATGCAGTATAGAAAGCATTTAAAATTGTACCTGCTTGTTCAGTCAGCCTTACATTTTTATTCCAAGGGATTTCATTTTAATCAATTTGATTTGATTGGTCTAAAAATGTATGGCATGCTTTGAAAAATGGCCTTCAATAATATAAAAATGTCATGCAAATGTCATTAATGCAGCAGATAAAGACCTAAAACCATACAAGTCATTTGGTATAACTGTATCCTTTCTTCTAACACAAGCCTAAATTTTGAGTGTCAGTGAAAAATGAACAGTGAACAGACTGGGTAACACCTACGTATCTCTAATCACGTTGCATGAGAACGAGGCCAACTCTGCTGATACTCTCACAGTCCTGTGGGGATTGAGGTTTAAACTGTAAGACTGGGATGGCCCAGACAATCTGCCATCTTTTTTCTCTGAATCCTTTGGTCACACAGTGAGCAGATTTGTGGTCCAGTGATCAAGGTAGTGACAACGTCGCCCACTTGAGTCTCACTTGCTGGTTTCATCCTGTTACCATGTGATGTAAATGGAAGTGAAAACACCCACTCTCTCCTCAGTGCCATGACAATCATATGACATCAGTATTGCAATGACACAGCTTCATTATCACCTGAGTTGTCCTAGTGGTGTACTTTAGAAAGTAGGCTTAGATTGGTTGCTGATTGGTTGGTTGTTGGTTTGAACAGTGTGTACTTTAAAACTATGTGACCTGTGGATGTTTTCATACGTCTCTGAATGGAAATGAGTGGAAGCTTGTTGGTTGCAGTTCTCTTAAGTGTTATGATTACGTGCAGGTGACGATTGTCTTTTTTTTTAATTTAAAACTTGTACACATAGCATCAGATCCACCACCGTTCACTGCTGGAAGACTGTGTAGGTGTTTGTGGCAAGGAAGTATGCACTTTCACTGGTTGCTTTTGTGTGTGCGTGCGTGTGTATGTGTGCACATGTCTGTATTTTGTGTATGTGCTAATCCTGGAAAGAGAAGTGAGATGGACACTTCCGCTCTTTTCTAAAAATAGACCTTCCACTGCAGCTTGCATCACTTCCTCTTTCTGATACGCCATGCGTGCGCTCACACACACACACACACACATACACACACACACACACACATGCACACACACTCATATACACGTATGTAACCTAACAACGCTTAACAATTTCCTTATCTGGCATTGCGTGGTAACCATGTTGTGCGCGCGTTTGATTGTGTGTCTGTCTGAGTGTGTGTGTAAGTGGAAAGTGGTTTGGTGTAATGGCACAGTGTGTGGGCTGGGAAACAGCTGGTGTCTCCAGTTAACGTGCATGGAAGCACACAGTGCTGTGTTACAAAGGGTTACTATGTATGTACATCTGTGATAGTACATATGTATATACATTAAAGTGTGTGTGCGCATGTGTGTGCGTGCGAAAGTGTGCGTGACTTACTGAGACAGGGTGAGAATTGGAAAGTGGTGTCTCACCACGTGACGTAGGTTTCTGGTGTTTTCCAAACCAAAGAACTGGAACCAACAGTGACGAGGATGTGATGTCATCATCAGGCTTTCTTTCTCACCCTAACTGCGGCCCCACATCTCACACTACCCTTTTGTCACTTTCTTTTTGTCTGTGTCTATATTTCCATCTCTCTTTGTGTCTCTGTACAGTATCTGTCTGTCTGTCTGTCTGTTTCCCTCCTTGTCTTTATCTCTTGCTTCCCCTCTTGTTGCACTGTAGGGGAGTAGGCGGTTGCTGGCTGTTTTTTTTTTTTTTAATTTTTTTTTTTTTTTTTATGAATGGGATGTGTTGTTTACTCTCTGACAGAGCTATTTCTGTCAGCGCTGATGATGAACACATACAGTGTGACCACACTAACTTCCTCCTCTATCGCCTTCCTTCTTCTGATTGGCTAAGGCTTCCTTCTCAATGGCAAAGGCTGTGCGCACTTGAGGTAGTAGTGAATGTGTACTTTTTTGTGGGAGTACTCGTGTGTGTGTGTGTGTGTGTATATATGCACGTGGGTCAGAGTGTTGAGGGGTCTCAGCAGGCTTCCTTTCAGATATAATTGATAAAAACATCCTGTTTCCAAGGGAGAGAAACAGTTATTTTTTTTCCAAATGATGTCAACCAACCCACGCCAAAATGAACATATTTATTTTTCTAAGTATGACTGAGGCAGTCTGACAGCTGTCAAGTAATTTGCAAATAACTTGATGTTAGGAAGCAGGTAGATTCACCTAAATGACAAATCTTCCATTACTCAACCACAAATCAAAAGTTGAAGCATTGAGTACTGTTGTTTTAAACCTTTTAAAGCAGACACTTTCGCCTGTTGCAATTTTTAAGGCCAGGTGTCTTCAATTTGTCCCGGCTTTCATAGAAAATTGAAAAATATTTAAACTGATTTTCACCAGGATTTTATGTTCCCAAGCACCAAATACATGTGTGTTTCCTGCAGAAATAAGATGCTGATTGTCACGGTTTTTAGTAAAAAAGGTCCTTAGCCACAATTCCCTCTATGTATTTAAATAATAACATTTAACCACAATATTTGTGCTGCAAAATTCATTTTTATAATCTTATTTTCACCCATTTCTAATTATCAAAATAAACACAGATGAAAATCGAAAATGAAACAAAGTAGTTCTTTCCTGTTTTAAGCAGACTTTTATCCTTTAATTTATCATTCAGCCTTAAGACACTGTTGGAATAAGGTAATATGAATCCAATGATTTGCATGTTAGTTTTTCAGCTGGTCGCTTCACTCAACCAGAGCAGTTTTTTTTTGTTTTTGTATTACCTCCTCGAGGCCTGCAAATATAAATTGTACATACAAGCACATGCTTGTATGTAAGGACTGACACACAGACAGTGTCTGGAAGGCATTTACGTTCACATACTTACAGTTTGGATAATGAATACATCGAAAGTATTTTTTTTGGATGAGAATATCAGAGGACAGGTACAGTCCTGTACTTAATTACCCATGTACTGTAAATACACTCAAGCACGGTGTGTTTGTGTGCTTACATATGTGTGTATGGGCGTGCGTGGTAGTGTTCTGTGTGGAAGACGATGTGTGATTGATGTGTGTATATGTTGGGCTTGTGCAGTCGCGGTTTAAAATGACACAGGTTGTGTCAAAGGTTGTGGAGGTCATGGTGGCCTTGACTTGATCCTTTTGTAATGTGACTTTAATGAAATGTAACATGTATAAAGTCTTGGCCTTGTGTTTAAATTCCCCACAGTGGGATGTGGCTTCATGGACGTTTCAGATGAGGAGCTGAATGTTTAATTAGCATGCCATGAAAGATCTGTGAGAACAAGCTACATGCAACGTTTAAAAACACACACATGTGCGTGCTCACACAATGAAGCTCTCAATATTGATATATCAGGTATCCTTTTCTGTACACTGTTCTGTGACTCATTCAATCACAATGCATTTACTGTGAACATACACTCTTCCATTTTTATTTAGTATGTTCGTAAAATGTAATTTTAAGGTACCAGTTAATGAATGTCCCGGAACAGGATCCGGGACCTTTTGGTTTTTGACTGCATGTATTCCACTACCTATTTGTGCAGATCTGGTACCTCTCGTGGTATGGAAACAAAAATAACATAAAATAAAATAAAAAATATATGTATTAATTTACAGACGAATTTTCAAGCAGTTTCACGTTCCATATTAGTTGAGATTTATTCTTAAAAAGTCAGGAGATCTTACTGTTGGTGCAAGCGAGTGCACTGAGCGAAAAGCTCGCTGGGTAAGTAGGCCTATGCAACTGCAAAGTAAAAATGTCAAATTTGCTTTTCAAAAGAAGAGTCAAGATGGCGACAACGATACATGAGGGCGGTTGGCAGGAGCAGCCAGAGAGGAATTGAGAAGTCTTTCCAGGGCGTCACACTGAACGGAGGAAAACCCAGCGATGAAACACTTAACCAGAAGCAGTTTGACCATGAACTTGGAGGACGGTATGTTATCTCAAGGGGGTTGCCGGATAAAACTGGATATAACAAGTTTATTAAGGAGGTTGAAGGTGCTTTATGTACAGCACTGGCCTGAAGTATGGGGCTTTTTTCCTTTCTTTATTCAAGAGCGTGGTCTTTCAATTTGAGGGCATGATTTATTGATTTAACGTTCAGATTTGTAATGCTTTCCCTCAAACCCCTGCCCTCACACTCAAATAGCCTCTGCTTGCGCTTAGATTTGCTCTGCTTCTGCTCAAACTGTATGTTTGCACTCAGATATATTGTTGCTTGCACAGATTTCTTGCTCCAGCTTCAGCTCTTCTCCTCACACTCAGGCTGCTTCTATGCACTCGTGAAACGTCTGCTCTCAGATTTCTGCTCTGCTCTCGGATGTTTTGTCCCTGTCAAAATTCCACAACCAATAGAAAGCCAAATGTAGTGTTGACCAATGAAATGATCCCTGCCTCCTTGCAGGCACGATCGCTTTACTTCTTAGGGAGTCCCGTACGGGCGGTTACTCTTACACCGGGTTCATCCCCTCTCGCCCTCTCGGGCTTTATTAAATGTACTTTCCTTGCTTTCTTTACGACTTCTGGAATAAAAGGACAGTTAATATATATACCAGTGCCCATTATTTTTACTATAATAGCTACATATAATAGTAGCTGTATAGCACACCGGCCTCCCATGGGTGTGCTAGAGGAGAAAATGACATCACCTTCATGATTCAGGAGCGGGAGTCTAGTGGATTGCCAAGGTCAAGGACCTCAAGTAAGTTTTTTATTTTAATGGTGCTATTATTTCCTTCAAATTGAGTTGGTTAAGTCATATTTGCGGCTTAAGAATACATCCATTGATAATAGGCTTGGCTTTCAAGTATTGTACGTGCGTTATTTTTTTCCCACCCGCATTCTGTGAAGACCCACCCCTACTCTGCCTCTGATTGGCTCTGGCCCTGATATTCTTAAACTGGAAATACATCAGGCACGGACGTGGTGCGTCATGTAGGCAGGGTGGAGTGGGTTTTTTTCTTTACCTTCTACACCAACTGCGTCTTTGTTGCGTGTGGTTGTGTGCCAGCTGTGTTTTTTGAGGAGATTTCAAGTAGGATGCTTTGGAAAATGGGTAAGTTAAAGCATTTGCCACTTAAACTATTACAATAAGACGTGTCTACATGTGTACTGTAAATTTATTTACTGGCTGATGGCTACATTGCCAGTACATTGGCAAGAGCTACATTGCTACATTGCCAGAGTTTTGCCAAGTGATAATGCATTTGGTTATACAGGGTTTGGAAGTGTAGGCTATATTAACTGGTAATGAATTGATAAACTATATCGTTTTAACTATAGGATCATGGATACACATTGATTTGATTGATTGATTTTAATGTGCAATGAAAAAACCCACAAAGTTCTCACTCCGCGTGCCTAAACCTAACCATCCTAACCAATGAAGGCAATGAGCACTAGCCAATCAGAGGCAGAGTAGGGCAGGTCTTCACAGAATGTGGGTGGGAAAAAAAAATAACGCCACCCATAAGGAGGCAGTGATCATTTCATTGGTCAACACTACACCTGACTTTCTATTGGCTGGAGAATTTTGCCCTCATGATAAGAAACTTGCTCTTCGCTCAGTGCAAAGTAGGTTGCAGAGCAGAGCGCAGGTCTTGAATCAACTTGCCAAGTTGCCAAGCTTGATAATGAGGGAAATATCTGCAGCTCCATTTGATCAGCTATCAGTTGTATTTCCTCATATCATTCATCTTGATCATTTTCAGCTTAAGTTTTGACTATTGGATGTTAAAGCTCAATCGTGTGTCATAATGTTTGATAATAATCAGCTAGAAGAAATGAGTGAAAACATCATGCAAAGAAGTTTTATAATTTTAGAAGTTCTTTTGCTCCGTCTTCCACTCAGTGCACTGTTAGATGTTTCATTTGCCAAAATTCAGTATTGACATCTTCGCCTGCCTGCTGTGAGTGTCTGTTTGTGTGTGTGCATGTGTATGTGTGTTTGAACTGCTCTGAGGACATCCAGTTTGAGTGTTTCTCCTCCAGTGCTCTTTCCGGTTGAGGAACAGTAGTTTTTCTGTCGATGGGGCTTATGGATTGGCACATTCAGCATCCCTGCCCCCACTCACTCACCCACACATGCAAACACAGGAACAAACTAGATTCAGACTTTATTGCATCGGTCAGGTGACAGAGGGGGACTTTGAGTCAGAGCGTACGTAAATAACACCATAAAAACTGGACAATGTTGCTGTCATATAAATCACACAGTTGTTTTGTTCATCGTTTGTACATTATAGAGATCTTAAGGATAGACACAGAGGGCCCTTTCACATTAGCCACGATGGATCATGCGTTTTCTAAATGGTACTATAAACAAAATCCACACATTAACTCACTTTCATAAGCTTGATTTACTGGGAATTTATCCTTTTAGTATTGTCCTTGTTGATGATATTTAATGTCATCTCACAATGATTGAAGGATTAAATGTTCCTCTTTGGGTTGAGAAGCATCTACAACATCCACGCTTGTGAAACCCCTTTTTATTTTAGTGACACATATTGAACAAAAGAGGAGGTTAAGAATGGGAGATGACTTAAATTAATGTAATACATCCAATCTCTTAACCCTTAAAATGAGACTATACAGTATACAGAAAGTTATAGATAAAAAGAAACACAATATTCCACTTAAAAATGAAAAGTTAATTCATATGCAATAAAACACACCCTTGATAAAGTGGAGTTTTCCACTTTAGCCTCACCTGGCTTGTAGTAGTTTTTCATGGCTAATTTTAGCTAATGTCATCAAACTCTAAATAGATGTTGGTGTATAATGGACACTAATGAGTCAATTTACTGATTTATGACTTTTCTCTGCTTGTGCCACTGTTACACTATGTTTCAGCATTCAACATAATCCCTTAATTGTTACTTTTGGCCACAGCGGCTGCTGTTAAGCAAAAGTTATGTAAGTTTGCTTTATCCTGTTAAGGGTTGCAGGGGGATGGAGCCTGTCCAAGCATGCACTGGGTGAGAAGCGAAGGGGTTCATCCTGGACAGGGGCAGCTGTAGCTCAGGAGGTAGAGCAGGTCGTCCACTAATCAGAAGATCGGTGGTTTGATCCCTGCCTTCTCCAGTCCGCATGCTAAAGTATGAATGTGTGTGTGAATGGATGAATGTGGCATGTAATGTAAAGTGCTTTGAGTGGTCGAAGACTAGAAAGGTGCTATATAAATGCAGTCCATTTACCATCCATTTAAATAAGGCTACATTCATGTCATGTCAGAGTTGTCGTTTACGATTACTGGTTTTCCGACTTGTAAAATAAATGGCATTCACTTCAACATCCTAGTCATAATTACAACAAGGAAACTTTTGTACAAAACAAAAAATACACTGTCAACATATATGGTAGATTTATTAAATAGACTGAATAGTTTTGATCAAGTGACCTTCATCAGGCATTTCACTATAAGTGTGTGCAGGAGTCTGTTTTTGGTTTTGTACCATTACTTTCTCTCCTATGCACTTGTCAGTTTACAGGTGTGCAAAGACTTCTCCTTATTTTATAACAGGGAAACTTTGACTTTTCTGAAAGCTCTATTTCTAACATGGTGCTTAATAATATGGAATATATGGAATAATATGTGTGCCTCACATCAACCAAAGTCTGTTGTTCAAGGAAATTAAACCCAAATTCATTGGATATAGTTTTATATTACCAATGCACAGCACTTTTAACCCTAGAAAACAACATTTTAATCATTCAACAGTTTTGAGTTGCCTGACATATTCAACACTTGCAAGTTGAATAGGAGTCTCTCCTATTTCTACCATCCATCCCATATGATGCATTGTAAAGGTTAATACACTTATATAGCCATATAGACCTACATATTTCCACCTATAGGCAATTATGAGATTCCAGCCAGTACTTGCATGTCTTCCTGCACAATACTGCTCTCTTATCCCAAGTTGAATATATCTGAGTTATGTAATCCTGGTAATGAGAACGCTTTTGTTAAATTTCAGGGCTGTCCTACACAGCAGGCTCCAGCTCCACCTGTCAAGACTCGGACTTGATGCAGCAGCAGAGTTAGCTTGCCCGGCTGGATCTTGTCAGGTAAATTAATCTTTTCCTCCCTCTGTCTTTCCCCTTCTCCTTCAGTGACGTCACTCTTGTGTTGCTGATGGAATCTCTGTTTGGGGTTGCCGTGGCAGCAGGAAAAAGCCAGTCATCGGGTCACAACAGCGACAGGACACAACTGTCTTAAAGAGTGACGTCGCATGCACGTCTTACTCCAGCGGCTTTACTGCACACACCAGAGACACGGTAAGCCGGGGAAACCCTCACATACACACACACATAGCCACACTCACTAATCCAATTAGAACATTAGTTAGTGACAGCCTGGCCCGGGCCTCCTCGGACACAGGCTGATCTAATTATTAGTGGATGGATAGGCTGGGCAATACCCAGTGTTTCCCAGCTCTAAGGTGCTTAAGTGGCACTGTGCCACTGCATCAGAAGGACACCTCATACGCACAAAGGATCCCCCTGCTATTTTTGTGGACATACATGCAGCCTGCCCGGTGAGTCAACAAAGACGAGTAAGAAGCCAAGAGTGACTTCCACTCTGTCAGCAGAGTTGCAGAGAGTGAACCAGAAACCCAGAGCTTAGCCAGGGTAAGAGTCTTTCCCCTACGCACGGCCCTGTCTACACAAAACTCCTAATCACATGCCAGGAATAGTCACAGACATATACACTCTGGAAATTATTAACAGGAATGCAGAACAATCAACGGATGGAAGACCTTGGGATGCTGCTTTCACCCACAAAACATGCACTCATTTTCCATGTGCTAAAAACTATTGATACCATTTGTAGAGAGAGAGTGTGTGTGTGTGGATGTGTGTATTTTCTGAGAGGCTCTTCATTAAACAACACACCAGAATGAGGCTCACTCCAAACAAGGCCACAAGTCCATACAGAGGCTCTTATCTAACACTCACTGTGTAGTGAGGCTCTGCAGGGCTGTTATATTCTCTTTTATTCTCTTCTACACACACACATACACAGCCTACATACCGTATCAACGGTTAGCTCAGGCAGCGTGATTGACTACAATGGCCTGTCCTCTTTTCATGTGATGAACTGCGCTGTGGATGTTGAAGTCACGCGCTCCCGTGCGTACTCCGCACACACAAACAAAAAGCAAACGCACGCTGCAGGCAGGAAAGAGAGAAAGCCCCTAAAAAGGTGACAGAGCGAAAGAGAGTTAGCTGTGTCTGTCATGTGTCATGTCAGGCCCTCCCTTATGCTAATGTACCATTCATCTGTGTCATAGAACGATAATGACTCTCAGCGTAGAGAGCGGTGCTGAAGCACTCAGACACAGAGTAAAGCTAAGCTGTCCACTCCACAGTCAGCCTCTCTGTCTGTACACCTCCATGTTTCTATTTGTCTCTTTCCCTGTCTCTATTTGTCTGTCTCTTATTCCACACTTCCCTGTCTCTGTCTGTTCGTCTGTATTTTTCTGTGCGTCTGCCCCTTTGTCTGCCTGCTCGTCTCCTTTTGTCTGTTTCCCTGTTTTTGTCTCTCAGTCTGTTTCCCTGTTTACCTTTGTCTCTTGTGTCTGTGTCATTTGCCGTTGCTCAATTTTTTCTCCCAGAAGTCGAATTTGTTTTTTATTATCCCCACCAGTCAGATTTTACTGACTGGCAAAGGATTTTTCATTTATACCATATACACAACATTTTTTCTTATACTTTATACTGAACTTTATCATTGTTACTTTATCATCGTTACTTCCTGGAAAACAGTACATCAAGTTTTCCCAGTATGTGTCAGTAAATGAAAACCCAAACCACAGTATATAAAAATTTGCAATTGTGCTTTTACTCATTCAAAATACTAATCATTTTTGCTTTTTATCAAAACAAATCTGGGAATTTATCTGCACTCATTTGATTATCTTTTTTAAAACTGTTAAAGTTGGATTATAAAAATCAATAATACAAAAACTGTGTCAGTCAGATGATAAAGATGCAGTTTATAAGAGAGTTGCTCATTTGATGTTTGATCATTTATTCTTAAAGGGAGACTGGTGCATACTCAGCAGCTCCTTTGTGTTTTCTCTCCATTTTTCTCTTTAATTTCCATAACTGGAAGATTTTCAAAGTTGTGCTTGTCACAAGGTGATATTGTTTACTGCAAACTGTGGGGACCAGCATCTTCTGGCAGCAGGCAACACAACAAATTGAGGCCATAAAATCTGAATGAAAATTAGTTTAAACTAATCTGAGCTTTTTTTATTTCATTGAAAGAGTAACAAACAAAAACAGAGAGAGTTTTATGCATACTGTAGTTTGTCTGTGGTGAAAATGTGTGTGTGTGTGTGTGTGAAGCTTCTTATCCAGACTCGGATGGCTCCCCGTGTTTCCCAGGCAAGCAGCATATGCTAGCAGTTGTCCAGCGCGAGTGAAGGGAGGAGAGAAACGGAGGTTTCAGCTTGAGGGGACGTGGGGGGATAGCACATAGCCCTGGGGAGGTTTGACGATGTACAATGCAAGTGTGTGTGTGTGTCTGCCTGAGGTAAACTAGGGGATATTGACGCTGATGTGTTCTGATGGACTCACACATAGACACAGACCCTGCCTGTGACTCACAGACGAGACGCATGTATCCCCTCTGGGACGGCCTGAGGAACACTCATGCACACGCACACACACACTCACACACACACACACACACACACACACACACACACACACACACACACACACACACAGGCATACATATGCTTGCCAGGTTAGATATCCTCCTCAGCCAGTCATGGATCTTGTTCTAGCAGGAGAGAGGGATTTGAGCGGGGAGGGGAGTGTTGGATCGTCAGGACGTTTGACTGCAATTCCTCTGAGACTGAAGCTGCATTTGAAGCATCTCATTGTGTCTGTGTGAATTTTTTTTTTTTCTGCAGCCAGCTTCTCAGTGCAATCGGATTGGGACTTCTTGGGGGTTTGTTGCTCACCTCTGGCTCACCCTTCCATTGGCATAAATGTGTGTAAGCACAATGTTCGGTTCTGTTACTGCCTATAGTGTCAGCCATGAATAGTCCTTATTGAGCAGTTGTGGGAGTGTGAGGGAGTTTTCTGGGTACATGGCTGACTTCTCTCAGGGCACTGACCGCTGAAGTTTAGGACAGCGACTGAAGGGTGCGGGGCTTTATAAAGATGAATGATGAGGCTAGATGAGGAGAGCGAGTCGGCTCTCAAGTCGTAGCTCTGAGCCAAAGACTTTGCCTCATTCTCTCCCTGACTCACTGCACATAATCAGACATTAAGACACGAATGAAACACTTACATTAGCCATCGCTTCGCCATGGATGAGGACGCTCCCACGCGTGCATAAACACACACGTGCACGCACATTCGCAAAGATTGAGACAAAGATGCAGACACACAATGTTTCAAGAGCCAACGGGTTAATATGAGCTGTGTGTGACGTCAACCGTATGCTCGTTATAATAGTGCTGGGAGCCTCCAAGTGACTGATATCACATACACACACACACACACACACACAATGAATGATCAGTAGGTCATTTTGAGATCAAAGTATTCATCACAATTGACTGCCCATTTATTAGGAAAAACAGAAAATGACCTCAATATCAGTGCAGTTCTGTCAGTCAGCTGTTAAACGTTGATTTTGCTTCTCTGTGGATTTAAATCCATTGAGCTCTTTGAGTCTCTGAAGTTTTCAGTGCTGAAGATGAAGATGCTTAGTGAAATGAAGTAGCATCACCGTGAGAACTTCCTGGGTAGAGATAGCTGGGGGATGAAGTTGGACAGTTATTTGCTGTGTGCACAGTTTGGGGCCGGGTCAAAAATGACCTTGATAGTTCTGGATGTGGTTTTGAAATTATAGCAGAGTGATTTAGGAGTATCCTTTCACCCTGTTCACAAGTTTTGCCAGCTATTCATACGTGAATGCATCTATTGTCCCTCACGGGCCGTTGTAGGTGAGCTGTGGGAACTGGTGACGAGGGGGGATTCTTTCCAGTGCATTCTTGGTGTGAAACATTTATTGGACAGTGTTTTTTTCTGAAACAACTGAGTATGCAGCCTGAAGGAGAACAGCAGAATATGTTGGCACCACAGAGCCGGCAGTAGGAGAAAGAAGCTAAGAAGTGCGTCAAAAAACAAAACTATTCTTTTCTGCTGCAAGTTTCCAGTAGTGGGAAACAACTGCTGGATGTGTGTTAAAACAAATCAGAGTGCCAACACGCAGTGCATATGTATTATGTCTTTATTCTGACTCCAACATTGTTCAGAGATGTGTGTGTTTATGTCTGAATATGTGTGTGTGTGGTGGAGCAGCCGTCCCTCGGCCACAACGAGATGAGGAATGCCCACAACTGCACATCTTGGTTGATCTCCCATGAGCCCTATGCGTGTGTGTAAGAGAGAGGTGTGAGATATGTGTGTCATGTTCTTTCTTTCTTAACCTCTCTGACGTGCCACAAGGTGTGCCTCTGCTATGTGCCGTTTCTGGCATCATTTTAATATCAGTCCCTGCCTGCCCTGGTGAACCTGATCCCTGCCCATTGTCTCAGCTGCTCAGAAGGACAGATATGCACTGATGAACATGAACAAATAATAAAACAAGAGTAAAGCTGATCCACACCATGTGTTAAAGGATATTAAAGCTATGGCTATCATTTCTTCATCTACGCAATATTTCTTTATTCCGCTGAGTGTTGTCAAGACAGTCGGCCAATAAATCCAAGGTGCCAACCATTTAATTGTGTGAGAAAGCAGCACTATTCAACAAGACACAATACAACAGGAAAATCCATCTGATGGCAGCCAAACACAGACATCCAGACACATGTAGAAGCATGCACAAGTTAAATTAGTTGGTCATTATTCTTGCCCGTTGTAATAAAATTATACTCACTCAAGTTAATAGCTGAGATCAGGGAACAGGATGACATCACTATAAATAAGTCAGGCAGGTAGAGAAACAGAAGTAGTCACATAATTATACAAGTTTTAAACAAACCTGGAGGTTGGTTTAACTTTGGAAGAGAAAATGAAGATGAACAATAAAATCATCAAAACATTTCATTGTAAACAACCATCACAGTTTACAGACCAACTTCCTGACTCAACTTTGAACAACCAAACCTGTCATTGTAGTTTGTGATTCAGATCATCTGGCCAATCTGTTGGATTGTTTGTAACCTGCCTGAATGTTTGACAACTAATTTCTTGCACCATTGAACTTATTTACTTGGTTATAATGATGTTGCCATGTTTGCAGACCTCAGCGAATAGTAAAACGTTGTCATAATTGATAGAAATGGTGACTCACCATTGCAAAAATAAGAGGTTTTAAAAAACAGGAATCATCCTTTAAAGCAGAGTTTCCTGTGTTAGCATTTCTCTCTAATGTCAGCATTCTATAAATGGATTTTGAGCTAATAGTTGTGATGCTACAGTAACAGGGACGAAGACAGCCTGAGAGTTTTGCTAATGTGTCATTAGTCTGACAAATCCAGCCTCTGTCCCTCGCTACACTTTTCCTCCGCATTCCTTTCATCTATGAATCTGTTTCTTTTTTCCCCTGCATGACTTCATGAGTGTAATGGCGGATCATAGATTTTGTTTTATTGCACTCCCGACTGCTATTAGGTAATTGTCTGCAGCACTCATCTATAGTGAGGAGTAAACCTGACCACTTAGGTATCTGAGGAATCTACTGCATGATCACATTCTGGCCTGATAACACTGGAACAGCCTGATTTCTATCACCTGGGATGGTGTAACTGTCTCTGTGGATGTGTGTGTGTATGTGTGTGTTTGTGTGTGTGTTAGGGAGTGTGGGAGTGAGATGTGTTGTGTCCTCATACCATATTAGGCTTCTCCAAATAACTGTCCCATAATTCTAGTCTCGTGAGTAGATACAGCCGGTGCTGGCCTCAAAAGGAAGCGAGACAAGGGCATATATTTGCTGTAACTCTCACTTTCACTCTGATTCAAACACACACACACGGACTGGACTCTAATTCACCCTCGATGTCAGACAGCAAGGTTTCCGGAAGGAATTCCAAGCATCCCGGGAACTATCTTCCTGATTCCTAAAGGCTTAGTATTATGCTCATCCTGTCTAGATCCTCGGCCAAGAAACACACTAGCGCACTCACAATCCAACAAGCCCAGAAATCCACTTGGACAAGCTGAATTTATGCTGTGACTGAGCAGCGGGGAATGCTGCTGTAATCCTGGCCATGCCGAACAGCAAGTGATGAATTCCAGCGATGATGCTGCGTTGGCACACATATACACATCACATGCGGGAATACCACAGAGGCAACAGAATATGCACAATATGTTAAGAAGGGATGAGAGGAAGAAAGACACAAGGAGAGAAAGAGAGATAAAGATAGATAACCTGTTGAAAGATGGCGTCTCACTTAAACTCAAATACGTGGGCTTTCACCACATCTCGTCTTACACTCACGCTGCTCTCATGCCGGCCCGGGTTGGACCCACGGGATCTCAGGTTCATTTTTCCATTGTAAGGGTAAAGTGAGGGTCCGCACTCCACCATGTTTAGACAACACAGAGTAAGCTGGTGAGGACTCAAGGAACTCCAGTTTCTCTTTCAATAGGGGTGGCAGGTACACATGGCCAAAAGTTTGTGTATTCATGTGATTGTTGAACATATTAATTCTAAAACTATAAGCAGTAATATGCTGCAATAACAGCTTCCACTCTGCTGGGAAGGCTTTCTATAAGATTTTGGAGCCTGGCTGCATTAGGCCCCATTTACACCAGGTATTAACATGTGATCTGTATCTGGATATGTTATCTGGATAATGAGATCCAATCGCTGGATCTTTGCATTTACACCTGGTATTAAAATTCATTTCTTGTTTTCTCAGTTGTGTCCCCATTGTGATCAGATCTCAATATGCAAATGAGCTAGGCAGAGCTGGCTGACTTGTCAGTAGACATGGTCAAGGAGACTGCTGCCACAGACAGACGTCATTAATTTCTAAATCACTTTTTGCGAGGGAAGACCTCTAGCTTTGCTACTACTTGTAGATTTTGCTTTAGCCAGCAGGAAAGGTGGAGCTGGGTGACCTTTAAACTTACTGGGATGATTTTTTTCTTTTGAATGTGGTCAGACTGTATGGATGGCATTTACACCTGGCTGAGGTCCCATCACGTGAGCCTGACCACCTTCAAGCTTTGTCTGATTGCACTCCGATAACAATGTGTTCTGAGAAACAAACAAACAACAACAACAACAAAAACAATGAATGTCACTCTTCAACAGACAGACTCCATACCAAACCATCTGGGAGTGGTCCAAGGCAGGACAAGGCACAAGACCTGCAATGGGCCAGCGCCCTCCTCTGGGCCTGGGTATGACTCAAAGCAAGGGGGGTGTGGGGGGGTGGGGGTTCAGCGCTGACCCGCCTCTCCTGTCTCCTGCTGGGGCTTCTGGTTGTGTTGCTGGGAGGGTGGGGTGCTCTTGCTTCATTCCTTGCTTGGCCTCATTCCTCATTGCTGTAAAAATATAATGCTAATTATTATAATGGTTATTATTATATTATACTATATTATATTGTATATAATGATGATAATGATGTATTATTATATTATTATCATATTATTTTATTATTATTATTATAGTGACATTGCTGTTATATCATATATTTATTATTGCTATAACATTAACACTATGCCTTTTTTTTTTCTCTCCACCACACATGCCATACTCATTACTCCACACACTAACCCGTCCAGGATCACTAAACACAGATACACATCACTGCCTCTTATATAAACATCCAGATATGCACACATACAAACATTACTCACACATACCCTACTTGATCTAATCTCTACTCCTGGACTCTAATCATATCGTCACAAACATCACTGTAACTGTTTTATGTTATTGTCTGCATGTCTGTCTGTCTGTCTTATTTATCTTCTATGTCACTCTTTTTTGTCACACTATTTCACCAATTTAAAAAAAAGTGTTATGAGTGCATTTACACCTACATTAACATGTTTTTCTTTACCCAGATAACATATCCAGATTGCATTTTAACGTCAGGTGTAAATGGGGTATTAGTGAGGTGTCGGGCACTGATGAGGCCTGGCTTGTAGTCTGTGTTCCACTTCATCCCAAAGGTGTTTAATGGTGTTGAGGTCAAGTCTCTGTGCAGGCCAGTCAAGCTCTTCAAGCCCAGAAAACCTCTTCTTTATCGACTTCTGCTTTGTGCACTTGTTCATAATCATATTGAAACAGTAAAAGGCCTTCCTCAAACTGTTGCTACAAACTTGGAAGTACAGACAATACTATATAGAAAAACATGTAAAATGTTTATACTTTTGGCTATTTAGTGTAGATTTGTGCACTCATGTCAGAGACTGCTGATAAAAAATAGGAAAATCCTGAAATAGTCAGTGGAGAAACATAGCGAGTGGTCCCTGAATGGCTTGATGAGTATGAAAGTTATGTGAATTATATAATATGGCCTTCACAGTCAACAGATCTGAAGCCAACTGAACACCTTTTGGAGATTTTGGGCCAGTGTGATAACAGGCATTCAGACTGAAAACAGTACTGCATTAAATACATAGTGACACATTGTTGGGGGACAGCTATTATAGGTGTTGGTTAAACAATGAAATATGTTTCGGGACAGCTGGTTTGAGTTATAGATCCATTAGACTGAAGGCTTTTCAGATGCTGAACCACTATTCAGTGGTTTATAATACTATGAGACACAATTTTCCAATTCTGGAAAGTTATTATGGTGACAATAATTTCTCTGTCTTACCAATCGCAAGGTAAACATAAGATGTTTATGTTACAAAATAATCCACCAGAAAAGTGGCTTGTACATATTTAATTTACCGCTTTAACGCTCTGCATTGCCAGATGATGTCACGTTGTGTTGCAGCAAAAGGTTCAACTTTATTGCCGGAGCATGATGTGCCAACGCAGTGGTCTCATTGAAATGAATGAGGGGGCTACATTTTTAAACACTGTTCCAATGTCTGTTTGAACACGGCTTTAGACAGCGCTCTCCACCACCATCATCAAAACACCAAATGTGGGAATATCTATTGAAAGAACGGTGTTTATCCCTCCAGTAGAGTTCAGGAGACTTAGTGAATCTACGCATTGGAGCTGTTCTGGAGGCTCGTGGTAGCTAGACACCTTAATAAGAGACTTTATGTTGGTTTTTCCATTCATTTGTTACCCATCTGTATGTGTACACTGAGTATATTTTGTGTACTTGTCCTGTTGTGGCAGCTGAGTTTCAGCATTTTGAGTGCGAACCATCTGAATATAATCCGAAATATTTCACACTCATCGCCAATTTCCACTTGCTCGTTCACTCAAATTAGAGATCTCGCACTCCATAGTGGACGACGGGTGAGTGAGTGCTTTGGAGTGTGTGTGAGTGTGCAGCCGCTGGAGTGCTGTGTCCATGAAAGACTCTTCTTCCTCCACTCAGCGGGAAGAGAAGAGTGGCGCTGCCGTGGAATTGAGAACCCTCATCCCCTTCACTACAGTGGGAGAGAGCCACCGGGTCCGCACTAAGTGCTGCTGGGCACTATTACTGTGAAAAGGACTCCTCTCTAGGGTGTCCTTTCAAGTGTCTGCTGAACGGGACACTACTGAGAGCCACGGCCAACTAGTGTGTGTGTGTCTGCATGTGTGGGCCAGTGTACTCGCTTGCCTGTATAATGTGTTGCTGGGAAGGTTTGTGGAGCTGAAACCAGATCAGGTATGTGTGACAGCCACCGCGTGAGTGTGCATTTATAGAGCAGTACGTGTGTGTGCCAGGTTACAGTATTAATAGACAGCTGTGTGTTTGTACAGGCCACTAATAGCCACATGGCTGATATTAGTGGATCAGTTTCCATCACACTCTGTGGCGTAGAAGCGCCTGATTCAGCAGGTGTCCCCCCTGAATGTCCTAGCTGTTCTCTGGGTCGCTGGAAAGTGTCGAAGTGTCCTGAGGAGGGTTTGCCTTGTGATGTGGCCTGACCACTGACCTGCCAGGGGTCACACACCAGCATAACAAGTCAATGCGACGCAAGGGAGTAATAGCAACAGTCAAAGGGATGACACCAAGGGCTTGAGAATAACTAGGGAGCCTCAGAAATGCTTATGAAGCAACTTATTAATTGATATTTCCTCTGGTTATTATATCAATATGTGGATAGAATAGAAAAGGGATGCAAACAATCAATAAATGGATAAATAAAAATGTGTACTCTCTCAATATAGAAGTTTTTAAAATTGAATTACATACCTATATTTGCATATTATTTTAAAAGGATATTTTCCTTATTATTCTTTATTGTTTCCATGAAAAGCACGAAAAAGCACCCCTAATCAGGTCAACAAGAAATAAGAACAGAAAATAAAGAAGTAAAAATACATACACAAGGATTGTTTTCACTGTTTTCATTTTTACACATTGGTTCCCTGTTTAATTTTCCATTTGCCACCTCTATTATCATTTACGTAGAACTCAGGGGCCTTGTTGTGGCAAACCTTTGCTAATACGCTTTAGGATGTAACAAGAACTCTCACTGGGTATCATCTGTGCTTGTTGGCACCCTTGAAACCTTCAGAATGGCAGTGATTCATTTGTGGCTGGGGTGTTTTTGGAGTAGAAGCTAATGGAGAAGCAAAGGTACTTGGGGTTAGTAGACAAAGCTAATTAAGTGTGTCTTGAATTATGCGTACAGTGTTTCTCAATCGGTAAAACGTGGCACATGAATCCCAGTGTGGGCATCCATGATGAAAATATAAGTCCTTGAGGTACTTCAAGGATAATTTGAATGGTTTGGTTAAAAAATTGCCAGAAAGGGGAATCAGTGCTGTCGAGTGAACACCTGCTGTTTATCTCTCAAATCAAAAACTTGTCTCTCAACTATTCTAGGATCTTAAGCACCTTGATGTATTTTGATGATGATTATTCCTTCAGAATTCTTTATAGCTCGAGGGGGAGAGCATGTTTTACCTTGTTAGGCCTTTATTAGCATCAATGTGGACCTCTTAGTGGTACATTAGTGCTGCTTGGTTGACATCCAAATTTCTGTGTGCAGTAGATTTAGAACTTAAGAGCCCTGCCTTGTGTTTCAGTTTGACCTTCATGTGTTTTTGAGTTAATCTAATTGGATTTGTAATAAAAAAAAGTATAAAGGATAGGTTCACAATTTGTCAACCCTGTATTAAAAAAATATTCAGGTGCCCAAATAAACATTGAAACACGTTAAGCTTGCTGTAGTTGTTCTCCCTTTGACTGTTCCCTTCCTGAAGCGCTTTCAATGTAAGTAACGGGGGACAAAATCCACAGTCCCTGCTCTGTGAAAAAATGTATTTAGATGTTAATCAGAAGTTATTATGAAGCTTCATTAGTCTGAATTAGTCAAATCAAGTAGATATCTTCCAGAGTTGTATGAATTTTCCTCTTTTTGTTACTATCGTCCACTGCAGCTCAACAGGGAAACTCTGAGAGGAAGTTTTATACTAAAAAAACTGCAGCTTTGGAGGAAATCCACTTCAATTGACTAACTCAGACCATTAAAGCATCATATAAGCTTCAGATAAATGTTTAAATACAATTCTGCAATAGTTAGTATGAACAGGTGGAATGATTACAGCAAGCAAAGCCTATTTCGGTGTTCATACATGTACGGGCACCTGACAAATCTGTTTTTCAGACAGACTCGAAAAACTGTGAATCTATCCTTTAAAAGTTGTAAAATTTTATCGCACCTCATTCAGAAGCATGTGTTTGAAGTTTTAATAAAATACAACATGTTATAATGTCAAATCTAGAAGTTGTTATTATAATCATAATATTGCTGACAGTAATGACATGTTAGTGATTGACGTTATGGTCAAACTGGAAACTCTTGATCCTGTATTTCCAGATACTGATCCGGGAAGGTGGGGGGGGGGGATCAGTAAGTAACACTGTAAGAACATTAGGTCTTCGCAACTTATGAGGAGTTATGAAGAGTAGGACGAGTTTAATCTGGGTCCTGTAATTTGTCGCGGATCAAGTTTCTGTGCACAACAGTAAAATGGCAGGTGGTGTGATCATGTTCGTGTGTGTGTGCTCATATAGACATGGGTGTTACACAAGCCCATAATTACACTGGCAGGAGGAGACTGAGTGGAATAATAGACACATGCATTGGAGTACACATACTGTATGTGAACACACACACACACACACACACACACACACACACACACACACACACACACAGACATACACACACTTTACTTAAACAGCATCATGAGTTGGCAGTGGGCTCCTTTTCCACCTCGGGTCAGGCTTAGTTCACGCACAAAGAGTGAGTGAGGATGTGCGTGTGTGTGTGAGAAAGTATGTGTGTGTACATGTGTGTGTATGTGTATGCGTGCGTGTGTGTGTGTATGTGTGTGTATGTGTGTGTGTGTGTGTGTGTGGTAACCCTGCTCTCGTTTTATTTTTAAAGTGAGCTCAGACAAAGGACTCCAGTCAGACTGCTATGAGAACAGGACCTTGGGAACATGACCAGTGGCTGTTGCGTCACATAGTGTGTGTGCGTATGTGTGTGTGTGTGTGTGTGTGTGTGTGTGTGTGTGTGTGTGTGTGTGAGTGTGTCAGAAGGAGCGAGAGAGAGAGAGAGTGTATCTGTCTTTTTTCTTGCAAAGAAGTCGCTTGTTCAAGCTGAAAAGGAACAAAGAGGAAAAAGCTCTTGAAAATCCTTGCCAGATGTGCAAGAGCGCAACCGCACACACACACTCGCACACACACACACACACTTACACTTACACTGTGCCCTTGATGTCCGCTAAACTGGCTTAGCGGACATCTGAATGTCAGTGGACGTCATTGTATGATGTCATAGGAAGGATTTTATATGCCATAGGATCAAGTCAAACACACACACTCACACACACACACACACACACACACACACACACACACACAGTGCCTACACAGAGACCACACCAAGCAAATGACTTTCTGAGCAGGTTTCTAGAGAGGAAAAGAAGGGAAGGAGAGGAGCAAGGAGATGGGAGGAAGGGGAAAAGAGGATAGGGGAGAAAGGAGATGGAAGGAGGATAAAAAAGGAGAAGAAAATAGAAAAGGTGAGATGAGAAGAGAGACAGGAGAGGGGAGGAGAGAAGCTAGAAGATGGAAGGGAGGAGAGAGGAGGATAGGGGAGAAAGGAGATGAGAGGAAAATAAAAAAGGAGAGGCCAACAGAAAAGATGAGAGAAGAGAAGAGAGAAAGATGAGAGAAGAAGAGAGGAGAGGTTAATCACCTCCCTCTCAGTACTTCTCCTCTGTTCAGTTGTACTTTGGAGGCTTCCCAATCCTGCAGACACTGGAGGACTGGGGGAAGCCTGGCCTCAGTTACATTACATCACACACACACACACACACACATACACACACACACAGACACAACTTGAGCGTAATCTGTCCCATAACTACACTGCTGCCAGCCCCCGTCTTTCCTTTCTTTCTTTCTTTCTTTCTCCCTTTCTTCCTGTGTTTTTCAAGTCTTTTCCTTTCCAGCACTCATGACGCACTCTGGCATAATGAAACCGTTAAGAGGAGTCCGGTAGAAGCTGGGGCCGAGACCAAGAGGGGGCGGTGGAGGGCGGGGGTGGTGGGGCTGTAAAGTGACACCACACCAGGGCACTATATTTACAATGCGCCTCTTTAACACACGGCCTATTTATAGCTGCCAGATCTTTTCTCAGCGTCTGCCGCACACTGTTGCACCGTCACAAACACAGGCATCAGATGGCACCGGTGGATTTACACCACGCTGCGCTGCCAAAGGGAACACGCCTTATCCTCTAGCATGTTCCTGTGCAAACCCAGCCTCACCTCGCTCCATTTGCCCTACACCCTTCACACAAGCACATTCAGGACATTCCCTTCCTCGCTGCTCTGTGCTTTTTTCTTTCATCGTCTTCTGCAGATGTAGCTTTACTTAAGATGAAATTAGAGAAGAGGGACTTAACCCTGTCTGTCATGGCTTGACTCTGACGGAATGACAGAAAAAAACAGGCAAGATTGGGGTTTAAATGTGATGAAGGATTACACAAATTCATTGTGCAGCATTTTTGTACTCGCGCACACAAACGTGCACACCTGAGGTAGTATGTGGATTAAGTATTTGGATGATTTACTTAAGTAAAAGTAGAAATAATGCAATATAAAAAATACTCCAGCATTGTCAAGTAAAGGTATGTACGCATTATCAGCAAAATACACTTAAAATATCAAAAGTATTTATGATTCAGAAAAACAGCCCAAGTGTTGTTGAATTATTACTAATGATGCATTAATATGTAAGCAACATTTTTATGCTGTAGTTGGTCAAGGTGAAGCCAATTTAAGCTATTATTTGTACTATTCGCTAATTCAATCTGTATTAGTGCATTATACCATAATTGTAGTGGAGTAGAAGTAAAAAGTAGGATTAACCCTGTTCCTGTCATGGCTTGACCCGCTATTAGACAAGACAGGATAAACAGATGAGATAAGTGGAAGGGTTTAAATGTAGTTAGAGATTTTTGTACACACACACACACACAAGCATGCACACCTGACTCTCAGGTTTCTGCTACTAGGGAGGAATTCATTCATAGTATCTTGACTGCCCCCTCTGGACTGTCTCAACATGTCTCTATTTCTGTCTATTATTGAACCCAGTTGCACAAACATCACCAACACACACGCAGATTTTTTTCGGAACACACGCAATACACTTCGAATTCTCCGAGGCTCCTCGAAGGATGACGTCCCTGAACTCACTGTTTTGATCGGCTGGCGGCCTTAGGGGGAATAGTTAGTCTCCTTCACACCATTACAAAATCTCATGCTGCCCTTCATGTGAGAATATTTAACATTTTTTCCCTCAAAATAACATCTTTTTTTTCCTCAATAAGCTGTTTTTTTTATTAAGGCCTTTGTATCTTCCTGCCTACGGCTCACAGCGGTTCACTTTTTGTGACTGAGACTCCGGCTCTGTTTTGTGAGTTTGTTGTGCGTTTGTGTGGTTGTCAGAGAGAACGAACATGGTGAATATATGCTTTGTATATTGGGTTGGATAGATTATTTTTGCTCAAAGGCCCTTTCTAGTCTAGAGTGATAAGCATAAAGATAACCAGAGCCGTAACAATATTTAAATTGTTAAAGGTGAATAGAAAGTCTGTGTTTTTATTAGACTAGTGATAGCTATAAGATCACTGTATGTTAATTGATTTTGGTATGTTTAATGAATCACTTAATTTGTCCTCAAAGGGATGTTGTGCAGCAGTGAATCAGAAAAACAAGATAAAAACAATATATATAATGTAAAATTGTAAAATATTTATAATTTGGGTCCTACATAAGTATATGGGCTCATGCCACCTACTCAGAAAGGGCCCCACATGTTAATTTTGCCATGGCTTTCATTGTTGTCTTAACATAATTATATAATTAACATTATAGACATGAAAAAAAAAAGAGAGGCAGTGATATTTTTTTTGTGTGACCTGTATCTCTCTGTGTCTTTCCCTGCGGGGCATGACACCGAGCCGTGTTGACAATTGGAGTCTGGTAAACCATAATACAGGTATGTGCTGTTGTGTTTAGTGGTTGTATGTGTGGGAGAGCTGTAGCAAAGCACCTCTGAACCCTGAACTGGCGCTGTTTGTTGGGCCTGTCGCTGTCAAACCAGACAGCTGTAGGCGCAGCCGGGGCGCTTTTAGGCATCCGAGTGTGCAGGGCCTGCTGTATGTCACCGCTGTGGTGTGAGTTAAGGTGTGTGTTTACTCAACAGGGTGTTAACGTCAGTCAAGGAAATCGATGTTTATCCTCACACGTGTCAAGAGAGAAGCATGTGAGTGTGCGCACCCCCCTTTGCTTTGCCATCATCTCTCTATTGTCCCCAAACACACTCAGACACACACACATACAGAGACTAATGTGTCCTGACTCAGCCTTTATTGAGCCAGTGTTGGTGAATATATACCACCAGCTGGCCAGTACAACCATAAGAGAGCTCTATGGTAGTTTTCCGTGTGTGTTGGAGGGCAGAAGGAAGGGGTGGAGGGTGGGGTGGTGGGGACCTGGGTGCAGTTGCTCAGTAGCTTGGGCTTTTCATTGTAGTGGGCGGTATAAGAGCGTCACCACTGCTTCCTGTGTACAATCCTACTGGCACAAGATGATTTTAGTGACTACGTACAACAATGTGGCACAGAGAGAGAGAAAGAGAACAGCATCACAATACATCTACTAATAACATGCTGCCGCGAGGGGCGTCCCCTATCTCTTGCTGACTCCTCGGGGGCAGCTTTGTGGCCACTTTCCCAGCGCTCCCTCGGGAGTCGGTTCCAGCTGCTGCAGTTCCATGCGGTCCCAAAACCTCAACTGGCCACGGCCACAGCCTGTGTGCTGACATCACTGCCCAGGCGTCCACGCACAGGCGTACGCGCTGCAGCTCAGACCAGCACATACGCACTGCTCCTGAGACGTCACAGCCAAGACGACTGACACGCAGACACGTTGATGTCTCTCTGTTGTAAAAGTTGTAGTTCCCAGGGTCTTTAAGTTGTAGTTCTCAGGAGTGAGACATTGTAGATACTGGGCTTGAAAATATTTCTGAGTTGCTATGAAACACTGACATGCTTGGTGTGACACACAGGAAGAGAAAAGTCCTCTGGATAAGTCTGCTAAAACTTTCATTTTGGAGTGAAAAAGTAGAACGTGATGTGGTGAGATCAGAATGTATCATTAGTAGACCATATTACACACATATGGCACACACTCAAAAAACACTCAAAAAAAGACTGGATATTTAACCTCAATACTTTATGAATACTGACTAAAATGTATGTGTAGCATAGTGTCAAGCATCAAGTGCTTGGTCAGCTTTTTTTTCTTGTGGGCTTATTTAAAAAAAAATCTAAATCAGAAAACCAGGAGACTTAACATATTATTCGGGCATTAAGTTTTTATAATACTGCTTCTTACAAAGGCCCTACTCATCCATGGTCCAACCAGACAGGTGTTTTCACATACTTTGCCTAATTATACCCTCTTCTTTTGACTGTCTGGGCATGCACACACTATGTTCGATCAACATCTCCCTCCTATTAATTTTGTGGCACTTTTATCATTCTTAAAAAGCCTTTTTCACAGAAGATACTTTGACATGTCACAATATCAAAAGCACAGGTGTAAATAATAAAATCAATGATGGCTGAATTCCATTTAGGTGCTTCAGTTTCAGGGCCATGGTACTGTGCATGTTGGCACACTGTCAAGGCTTACTGGGACTCTTGAATAGAACAGAGTAATTGTTAATTTTATTAATAACATCTTTGCTTTTCCTGCTATGACAAGTCAAAATGTGAATAAAAGCCTTTTACTACTGAGTCTTAGTTTGTGATTCCAGCATTTGTGTGTGGTCCTGTATGTATAACGGTTATGGTTGTTGTGCTGTAAAGAGTGCATATTTGATGCACCTGGAGGCATCAAACAGCATGCATGGATAGTCCCTCCTTCCTTGATGCTCCAGCTCCCAGCATACCAGTCATGTTTTCCACATGGAAGAATACAAATGTGTATATTTGCGTGTTGGTGTGGGTGGAAATGTTGCACGTTGAGCTGGTGTGGAAAAAATTATCAGGATTGACTCATATTTCTCACTGTTCAGTTGAGTGATTTTACTCTTTTTTAAGCTCTTGTTGGACATTTCACTTGCCTGTTGTTCTGGCACAATGCAAAGATTTTAATTAACATCAACCCTGTAAAAAATCGCTTCCCAACTATTATCTAGTGCACTTTATTTACTTTTGCCATTTTAATCTGTGAATTTTCATTAGGTGTAATATTTATGCACTGGTGCAATCATAAACTCTCACAGTAGGATGAAAAATAAAGTTATTGTATGCTACAAAATGCCACAAAGCATCGGTTTGCAGTTACAGTTATGTAACACCTCACCTGTCAGTGGAGAAGCAAAAATAGGATAATTATAAGTGTCCAAAGTCTTGATTTACTGCTCACTGTTGAGTACTACTAAGGGAATTGTGAATGAGTGACAGAGAGAGTTATTTTAGACACTGTTTAAGGAATTGTGGGACATTGCAGCACAAGTTCACACTTCCCTGGTCATTGTTGGGCATCTGACACCCACCCGCCTCTACACTCCTACATTCTATCACCTTGTTTGCTCCTTTTCTTGCACCTTTTCCCCTCTCTCCTCTCCTATTTCGCCTCAGGCTTTACAACCCTATCAGTCAAGGTGTCCGCCTCACTGTCTCTCACTGGCTGTCATCCCTTGAGGTGAACACTCTCAGCTTTCATGTTCACAACTCTCACAACTGAATCTCAGCAGAAAAGAGTAAGGTGAAGGGAAATAATCTTCTGTGAAACATCGAGGAGGAACGATGGGAGGATGGACAGAAAGAGCCTAAGGGGGGCAGGTTGTCCTGTATCAGGCCTGGCTGAATCTAAGCATTGATCTCATGAATAATAGAGCGCCAGTGGCCATGGGACGATATTAAACATGACATGTGACGACAAGCTGGATCCACCACTCCTCAGAGCCACGCACACACATACAAACACATATACGTGCACATATTTGCCTTGTAAATCTGTGACTAATCCATTCTAAAGTGTCTAACTGTGAAAACATTTTAATTGAAAGTAATCCAAAAGGTCAGTGTTTCATTCCCAAAACATGAAGTTGAATCAAACTTATTTGTTTGGCTATAAATCAGTGACTCACAAAAGAGTCATCAATATGAAACACCCTCATAAAAGAATTACAAGTTGCCTGTTAAACAGGCAAGCCCCTGTGTTTCCTTGTATTTCTCAGCTTCTTAATAATACATAGAGAAACAGCTTAAGTCCAATGCTCAAAATCTACAACACACACACATACTCCAACTTTCATATTTACTCGTGTTGACTGTCTGTCCCCTCTCATCAGTCATTCACCGTGACAAATCTGTGTGAGAAAAAATCTGCAAGTCTGCATTTTTCTCTCCCAGCAGATTGTGTCTTTGGGTTTCTTTTACCTGTTTGTCCTGTCATCCATTTATTCATGGGAGCAACTGGTGAGCGTTTGGGGGGAAGTGATTCTACCGCTGCTGCACAGGTACTTGTGCTGTACTTTGCTGAATATTTGTTTATTTAATTATACTTTAACTCACTTCAGAGGGAAATATTGTGAATTTTACTGTGCTGTGTTTACTGTATGTGACAGCTGTAGTTGCTAGTTACTTTTCTGTTTAAAATTTTACCTTAAAGAACATATGATACTCTTATAAAATACAATGCATTGGTTAAAGGGGACACCTTTTGCGCATTTCCAGGTCTATATTTTTAATCTGGGGCTCTACTGGAATATCTTTGCATGATTTACAGTTCAAAAATCTCCTTATTTAACTAATACTGGCTCTTCATGCAGCCCCTCAGTTCAGCCTCTGTTTAAAACAGGCCGTTTTAGCTCCTGTCTCTTTAAGGCCCCCCTCCTGATGGGCCCACTCTGTTCTGATTGGTCAGCTCTTGGAGGCTGCCACTCGGCAGACAACCGCTGGCTCCCTAGGCTACATCAACAAACCATGAAACAAACTACAGTAGTAGGATTTCACAACTTTTTATGGTTCTTTACTTGAAATGTCAAGTTCTCAGATACATCAGTACATGACGTCAAACAGTCATTGTCTCAAAGCTGTAAATCCAGTATCCAGTATTCCACAAAAATTTAAGATTAGCCCTAAAAATGAATACACATTTGTGTTGCAGAACTTTCTTACTTTTCTCAAACTTAATCTTCCTCTCTGCTTTTCCATTAATCATCTCAACACCCTTCAGATTTTTCTGGTGACCCCTACAGTAGGTTGGGAACCACAGACTAAAGTACCTAACAGTATATAAAATAATTAAAACTAGCTCCAACCAGTTACCGGCATTAGTAACAATCTAATAATGTCACATATGATAATATATCAGTTACAGGGGCCATATTTCTCCATAAAGAGTACTCTTACTTTTGATACTTTTACACTTGTTGGAAATACTTCTGGACTAATACTAAAGTAATTAGAGTATTTTACAAATCTGTCTATATCTGAATAGTGAATATGGAAGAAAGGGAGGGAGGGGAAGATGTGGAGAAAGCGAGGAAGAAGGGAAGGGAGAGGGTTAAGATAGGTCAAGATAACGTGGAAGAAAGAACCCCCCCCCCCCACCCCGGGCCAAACACACATACACACACCTCACCCTGAGGCTACTGGAGAATTATGACTGGAGGACCAGCCTGTCACTGTGTTATTATTCTATCGCCTTGGGCTTTGACATGTGTATGATCACACACACTCCCACACACATGCACAAAGTCACATGGGCCCCACAAAAACATGTCCTGATTTACAATTCAGGGGGAATCCCTTCGCTCAGACCTGCAGCAGGTAGGCAGCTGAGAGAGAAAGAGAGGCAGACATCTCAGGAGTATAGTACAGTATGTGCCCATTCATAAGAGCAAACTGCACCAATATGCAAATTCTCGCATTTTGTAAGCAGGGAGACGAGCTTACGTAATAGTTTTGGAGGATTTGTAAGTCAGGGCAGTGTGTCAAGACTGCAGCTGCTGCCTGCTGGGTCACAGCAATACACTGGGTTAGAGGTTAGAGGAGTGCTGACATCAGCTGCAGGAGAGTATGACTATAAGTATGGTTTGCACAAACAATCCTCACATCCACATACATTAGTCTGACCCCAGGCTCACAGAAAAATGTAAGATGCACTTGTAAAAGAACAACTATGATATATAATATGATGCAAGCACAGCAGCTGTAGAATCATGAGACTCATCCACAAACAGCTCTGTCAGCTGTTTGTATCTGAAGCTGGGGGTACACACTGTATAAGCAACCGGTTCACATAACGTCCCCACTCCTTGAACACTTCCATTCCCAGAACACAAGATTGCGTAATACACCTTCACCTGAGTCAACTACACACACGCATGCACATGCAACAACCTGCCCCGGCAAGACCTGTTGAGAAGGAATGAACATGCAGAAACATACTAAATGCAAATCAGGCAGACACTATATGCAAATCAAGTGACCTGAAAGAAATTAAGGAGGCTGTACAGCATGTTTCAATATGTTTGGAATATCGTCACTGAAATTTTTTTGTTTGCGTAGTATATGGAATGTGTAGGTGAGGACATGAGGTTCATAGGATGATTACTGTTGGCATGAGAGAAGATTCAAATTAACCTGACTTGGCCTGACTCTTTTAACTTTGAGGCGTCTCTTATCAGTATTGTCACCTTGATTATCCAGTTTCCACGAAGCTTTAAGGGACTGTTTTCAGCGAAAGAGCTCTGATAAAGATATTGTGCACTACTTGCAAGCACCAAACCAAAAAAGAAAAAAAACCTTACAAAGTTAGCTACTAGCTGGTGAACATAGAGAAAAGGAAATTGACTGTGTCCCATAGACGTCACCTATTGGTTTGTAATGGAGCTCGTTTGAAGTCCAGAGTTGCTGATCATGGTTGGCACCATTTTTTCCATTTGGACGCCCACACGGAAGACATCAAAGCCTACTGTAAGACTTCAAATCTTCTTAACAGAGCAATAACTTCCCAAATGATCACTGGCACACTTATTAGAGGGCCTGAATGTAGCGATTGAGACCATAATGACTTGAAAAAAATTATTAACTTAGTATTTCTAGAGAGACATTTTTTGAATCAGCATCAATTGGAGCCAGGGATTTTTTTGGAGGCAGCATCTGGTGGCTGTCGGTTGCATTGTACTTTAAGGTACTTCTACATTAGCTTCAGCCTCAAGCCTTGGTAGTGGAGCATTTAGGTGCTAATGAGCCACATATTTCCCTCAGGAGTTGGTGGAAACCAAAAACAGAGCTAAAAAGAGAGTGAATTTTGTCGGGTGGACAGAACTCCAAATGAATGACAGTGTTGCTCTGTTTGCTGTATGTGTGAACTGTTTGCTAACAACTTGGCTCTATCAGCCTTATAAAGTGATAATATGTCAATGTTGTGTTCACAGCTTGTTGGTTCCAAGTGGCCAAGAAATTGTTATTTTAAGTTTAAATCAAGTCAACTCACTGACTGACTCACTGTTCAATTACAACCCTTCAGGAAAGTGTGAAGCTGAATGGTAAGCAGAGCAGCTGAGGTAGAAGACTTTAAATCATTCATAACTTTATTCAGTAGCCAGCAGTGAGTGATGTTATTTATCAGTTCATGTGAAAAGCATCATGTTCCAGGTCCGTCCAGCAGACATGTGACTGAAAGCTGCTCTCATTGTACTGTATGTATGTGACGGCCTTCTTCATTCATCGGCACTGCAGCTTTGCAGCTCATCATGTGGAAGGCTTATGAAATCATAAACCACAAAACCGCCACCTCTGTAGTCTACAAGCCGATTGGCTCGGTGCCGAAAGAGAGAGAGACACACACACACACACACACACACACACGCATACACACACACACACACACACAAACAGCAATAACATACAGTATAACATTTGCAGTGCCACCAGGTAAACTAAACATTTAAGTTGAAACAATCAAACCTTTTTCTCACTACACAAAATACATCCTGCAGCTATTAAGCTATTAAGTAGTCAAATCTGGCTTTCAATATGTCTTTTTTTTTTTTTTTTTTTTACATTTCATCTTATTCAGCTTCCCATAAAGCACTGCCACAGGAAGTCAGGATGAGCAGCGCCTGAGTTTGACCAGTAATTACAGCTCATTTTGCTCTTTCACATCCAGAATATTAATCTCAGAATATTGTTTTATCTCATTTTTATGTATTGCAGGAAGTTTTAGGAGCGAGGCACACGTGCATAAGTAAAAGTAAAACCTTTATCTTTAATAAAAACCTATATAGGGTACACCATTATTTGGACTGTTTCTGATGTTTATGTGGGCTTAGATGTACAATAATCTTGACCCAGTGAAATAAAGAAAGGTCAGCTCTAATGCCAAAGGAACGTAATAAATGTTGCAACTATTTTCAGAGAATTACATAATGAAGTATGATACTGAGAGTAAATTCCATTCTTATATTTTAATCAGGAACAAAATGAAGTAAGAGCCAGGTGATTCCCAGATTCCCTGTACAAACCCTCCCTCCTCCCTCCGTCTGCCTCACCTCTCTCCTCTGTCACTGCCCTGGAGCGCTGCACAAGGAGTGGAAAATACAGTCACCTAAAAATACACTACACATAAACAACACACACTTACAAACACATGGGCACACTCGCACACACACCCAGGCCAAGTGTCTTTAATATTAGAAAGCACAAGGCTGACACCTGAGACACTCAGCACAGCGGTGTCACCCTACACAACCCCCTCCTCCCTAAATTAATCCAGCCCTGTCCGGTGTGTCCCTGATGGTCCAGTCTGATCCGCTCGCTGCAGGCTGGCAAGTGGGGGGGTTAGCTGGTGCAGTGGGGGGACACACATGGTTATGACATCACAGCCCAGTTGGCCCTGCATGCCAGCGGCAGTCACACGGGGCATCACCAGGCCTGACGTGGCCTCGACCCACATGGGAGGGGAGACGTATGTGTGTGAAAAGGTTACAGAGGCTAATGTGGCCTCCATACCGGGATTCTCCTTATCGTAGCCCCCCTGCCCCACCACACGTTCACACACACAAAGCTCATTCAGGTTAGACATGCACAGTGTCTAAGTGTTTATCTACATAATCTGTGACATATTGTGATTTTTGCTTCTTTTCTAGCTGATCCTCTGCCGCGTGCGTGCTGTCTTTTCATCAACAAGGTAAATTGTGTGTCTTGTGTACTTCGGTTTCCTTTTCTGCTCATTTAAGTTTTGTTCAGCTCTCCTTTTTGTCTTTAGTCGAGCCTCCACATTGTTCCATTCTGTTAAATTCTGTGCACGTGTCACTACCAGACCTGTTCAATTTCTTCTGGTTTTCTCCCACCATCGACTGTCTCCACTTGTTTCCATCTTCCTGTAGTTATTCATAGCTTTCTCTCTCCAGCGTCTTGTGTTCTTTTTAGTTTCTACTCTTTTATTTCCCTTTTGATCTGAACACTTTCAACTCCTCTCTTTTTGTGTTTTCTTTCTTCTGTCTTTTTAACTTAAACCGTTGCACCTTTACCCTTCTTTAAGATTTCAATTTCCATTTCTATTTTTAACAGCTCTCATCTGTTGTCTTTTTTTTACACTTTATTCTTTTGCTTCCTGTCTGTTCGGATATCTTTATTTTTCTTTATGCGTCTATTCTGTCTCATCTGAACCTATCTATTATCAATTATTGATAATAGATTTTGTTAATTGAATAATCATTTTCATTTTGAAGCAAATATGCTAAAACATTTGGTGGTTTTAGCTTCTCAAATGTTCAAAATCACTGTGAACTGAATATCTTTGGGTTTTGGATTTTTGTTCGCACAAAATAAGGCATTTAAGCAGACATTTTCAGTATTTTATTTTTATTTTCCGCAGATTAATCAAAAATGAAAATAATTCAGCCCTCTTTTTTGCATTCATTGAGGCATATGTAACTTCACTGTAATCCTTTAATCTTTTTTCTAAATGATTAATGCTTTTCTTAGTTGCACATCTTTTTCCAGCAATGAATCAGCAGACAGTTTATGTGTAAACTGATTCTGGTTGTGAGTGTGAGTGACTGGTGCCTGACAGTGTCCGACAGTAACAGGTTGACTAGGTGACTGGTTTGACTGTCAAACACAGTGTTTCTGAAGAAATTTTGAATTAGTTTGATGGGGAAGTCATGGTCGTCAGATAATGTATTCATTACTTTTGTTTGGGAAGAGAGTATAGATCTTGATATACTGCACTGTTTATTCATTTAAGATGTGGATTTGGTTGGATTTGATCATTATCATTTATGGAAATTCTGTGTTATGGTCCATTAAAATACTTGAAAAATATTTATTTAATCTGTTTTGTTGCTGTGCATGTTCTGTTAGTGAATTATCAACATACAGTAGGTGATCATTATATCTGAAGATTAATAAACAACATGTATTTCTAATTTACAACAGACACGTGCAATAGAGCTTAATAGACATGTAAACAACTATTACCCCTTTTTCTTATTTTATCTTATTACCTCTTTGCATGCTGCTCATCTTTCATACATTAAGCACGAGGTGAGTGAGAGTCACACAGAGGATTAGAGATATGATGTACTGATATATGCAGACTCAGCCTTGGCTCTGACACTGACTCTTATTTCTGTCTGAGGGAGGATCCAAGCCCAGAAAGACCAGTAAAGCTACACCAACACCCCCCCCCCCCCCCCCCCCCCCACGCCCCCCCCTCCACCACACACACACACATTCACAAAGTCCCTGTCTCCGGCCCTCCTGCTGGCCCACATACGGTACACATGTCTGGTACCATGTTGCCTGGATGGCAGAAAATGGAGTCATATTATTTTACAGTGAACAAGCTCTCACCTCTCAGCAGACCAGGCGCTGCTACTGATCACTGGACACTAACAGAGTGTTGCACCAATTGGCTGCGATATTACTGACTAATCACTACCTGATCACTGGTCTCATGATCGCAGAGATCAAAACAACACAAGCATACATTCACGGAGAACATAAAACATTTCAACATGAATAATAATCAATGTTCTGATACTTAGATGTGGGAAGTAACAGTACATCTATGCAGACTTAATTATTAGTGTGCTTTGGTAGAATTTTGACCTACTTGTATAAATAATAATATAAGATTAATTACAGGGCGCTTCTTAAGCAAATGGTACAAAGTGCTTTCCAGAATTAGGAAGCTAAACACAGTGACAGGACTTAAGCAGCATAAAAGCAGATACAACATAGTAAATAATATAAAATAAAAGTCACAATAAAAGAAATACAACATACCTAAATACAGAAATTATTAATGTAAAAGCTGTCGCATAATAGAAGCTAAAGTATTAGTTGTTATGAAAAGTAATTCTGTATCAACATAGGTGATCGTTATGTTTGAAGATTAATAAAAGATGTATTTCTATTAATAACAGATGATGCAATAGACCTTAATGGAAATGTAAACAACAATTACATCATTTTCCTATTATAATTACAGCTCATTGCAGGATCAGTGGGCTTCAAGCTGCTTATCTTTCATGTATTAAGCACGAGGTGAGTGAGAGTCACACAGAGGATTAGAGATATGATGTACTGATATATTGATATATGCAGACTCAGCTTTGGCTCTGACTCTGACTCTTATTTCTGTCTGAGAGAGGATCCAAGCCCAGAAAGACCAGTAAAGCTACCCCCCCCCCCCCCCCCCCCCCACCTCCACCACACACACACACACACACACACACACACACACACACACACACATACACACAATTTCACAAATTCCCCGTCTCTGTCTCTGGCTCACCTCTCTCTACCTCCCGCTGACCCACATACAGTACACATGACTGTGACCATGTTGCCTGGATGGCAGAAAATGGAGTCATATTATTTTACAGTGAACATGCTCTCACCTCTCAGCAGACCAGGCGCTGCTACTGATCACTGGCCATTAACAAAGTGTTGCACCAATTGGCTGCGATATTACTGACTAATCACTGCCTGATCACTGGTCTCATGATCGCAGAGACCAAAACAACACGAGCACACATTCACGGAGAACGTAAAGCATTTAATAATACTTAGAGGTGGGAAGTAACAGCACATCTATGTAGACTTTATTATTAGTGTACTTTGGTAGAATTTTGAGCCACTGGTATAAATAATAAGGGTTGGGGTTATTTATAGAGCACTTCCTAAGGAAGTGGTACAAAGTGCCACTTGCTCTACTAATGATGATAATAACAATAATAATTCTATTTGTATAGCACTTTTTAAGCAAGGAGCACAAAGGGCTTTCTGTCACAGGGAAACTGCATAAAAAGACAATCGCACATATTAAAAAACAACAGCATCACCAATCAAACATAAAATGTAAATGTATTATGCAAACACATAAGTCTAGTGGTCAGACAAGAAGACGAGTCTATAAAAATGTGTTGTAAGTCATGATTTAAAAGCTGAGGCAGTGCCAGCACAACAAATACTAACTGGATGACTCTTCTAAAGCTGAGGTTTCATGACCTTAAACTGGACTCATGGAAGAACAAAAAAGCAGATCTAAGGCCTTTTGTGACAGTAAGGAGTTAAAAATTCACTGATAATTCTTAAATCATGTCACAGTGTTGATGATAAAATTCAAGCGAAACTAACTAAATGATGATCTCTGGTGTCTTGTTGTGAGTCATAACATTTCACAATGTAGTTGCTGTCACAGGTGTCCCTACATCCCCTCTAGCAGCTCTCAGTTTTTGAGACATCCCTCAGGATTCACTTGCTCAACGAGTGTGGATCGATTCCACCTGCCTGTCTAGTCCATTCCACGCTTTGCCAACCTTGTGATCTGCTCAAAAATACAAGCACACACACTTGACATATGTGCATGAATGACTGGCCGCTCAACTGACTTTTGATGACGATATAAGACATCCATGCAAAACCATCTCTTTTCTACCATCTCAAAAACATCTCTAAACTCTGCCCCTCTCTAACTCTGTCAGATGCAGAGAAACTTGTCCATGCCTTTATTTCCTCAAGACTGGACTACTACAAAATCCAGAAGCTCCAATACATTCATAACAGCACTGCCAGGATCCTGATGAGAGTGTGAAAACACGAGCATTTAACAGCTATTCAGTTTTCATTGCAGTGGCTCCCTGTCTCCTTCAGGATTGACTACAAAGTCCTGCTGCTCACATACAAATCCATCAACGGACATGCACCTCCTTACCTACAGTAACTGATCACACCACAAACCTCCACCTGCACCATCAGATCTGCCAGCAGCTTGCTCCTCCGGGCCCCCAGTACTGAACTTGTGTGCCCTATCTCATTAATACTGTAGTGCTTTGAGTTTCACTATGAATAAAAAGTGCAGTACAAATTAAATGTATTTATTATTACTTATCTAAAGAAGGAATATTCTGCATAGTGTCTAAAAGGAAAGACAAGCCCTCTGCTGCCCCTGATATCCTGATGTTTGCCTGCAGAGTGGAACATCTCTGGGCATTAACGTGTGTGATGGATGAGGGAGAGAGTGACATAGTAATAGAAAGACTTAAACAGTCTCTTCTATGTCTCTAATGTTAAACCACAGGCCAGTGTGTGTCATATAGAACAGAAAATACATGTGACCTATTTACATGTATCCTCCAGTGTGTGTGTGTGTGTGTGTGTGAGCGCGTGCATGCTTATGTCTCTCTATGTAAGGGACCATCCCTTGTTAAAGCATGTGGTTTCATCACAGGATATGGGTTTCTGGTGAAAAAGACACAGAGAGGAAGTGCTCTAAAGAAAGCTTCTCTTCCTTTCTTTCTCTCTCGTCCTATCTTTCACTCCTCTCTTTCTTTCCACAAGACACACTTCACCTCACACGTGCGTGTTCAGGATGATTTATATGCTTTAGGCTCGACATGCACGCTGATGAAATCTCTTTTGAAACAAATATGTGTCCAGACGCCTTCTATTTAATGTCATATGCAGAACGAATAAATCACTCTCATGTCAATTCAAGTTTAAACAAAGACAAACTGTTCATGAACCGGCTTCAAAATTAAGTTGCAGTCTTAATGGAATTGACCTCCTCCTGCTTTTTTAAATGTCTTATTTGATCTAAAAAAAATGTTATTTAAAGTTAGAGACCTTTTGACTATGAATGACAGCTATGCTTTCTCTATATCACCTTGTATGAAAGATATTAAAGCAGTGATTGCTGAGGAACTGAAGGAATACACACACATACATGTATTTTAGTGAGGTGCTGGCTCGCATCAAAGAAAGAATAGAAAAACTACACACTCATAACTCCGATGGAGTCGTTCATTTCACCTTATAAAGATCAACTTTTCTGCAATCTGCCTTCTTCACAATTAAACCTATCAGTCACATGACTCACGTTTAAACTAACTTTGACAGGAGCTCTCAGGACTTGAAGGACTTGGAGGCCTGTAACAAAAACATTTCCACATATCTAAAAACTAACAAGCACAAACTAGAGTATAAATCCAAATAGAAATCATTTTGTGTTTATATACTTAACCGTTTAGAGCGTTGTCGATGTGTCTCTCAGTCCAAAACACAAGAACAGAGGAGTCTGACCTCAGAATTAAGGAAATAAAAAATAATTCCACTTCTTTTTTACCCCTTGATTAAACATTGAGCTGACTTGTATAGACGGTGTCAAGAGGAGTTTAGAACTACAGGTTGCAGCAGTGTGGAGGGTCACAGCGCTCCACATGCTGCCTGGGCCTGTTTGAGTTCTGAGCACTGAGGGACGGCTTCGCCACGGCTCCTTCATATTTAATTGTTATGTTGAATTATTCTGGCTCACTGCCGTGTTGTGCCACCGTGAATTGGGCCGTGAGTGTATCTGAGTGTGTGTGTGTGTGTGTGTGTGTGTGTGTAGGACAGGGACGAGAGGGAGAGTGATGTGGCAGTTGTGCCTGAGTTTGCCACGAACACTGGAAGCCTTTGGGAAAGCAGAGCCATAGCAACAGAATGAATTAATGATCAGGACCCGAATGCTACGTTTATCACAACCAACACACACACACACACACACACACAAACACACACACACACACACACACACACACACACACACACAGAAGCACAAGCCATGACAGCTGGTGGTTTCATATTCAACACTGATAACCTGGTGATGCAGGTTCGGCCTGAACTACTTTTACAACTACAAAACATGCAGCTCACAACAGCAGTCAGTATATTGAACATTCTTCTAAAGTTTCCTGTTTAACTGAAGGTTTCTCATCATTTATCATCATCATATTTCTTCTAACAACATCAAATTAGTACAACATCATGAAGTATGGTTACAAAACACGTGATTATTAACCGGTTTATCATATGATTAAGTTGTGATAGCTGAGAGTGATTATATAAACATGTTACACCACATAACAATATAATTATTAGGTAAAAAAAAAAAAAAAAAAACTCACCACACATAACACATGTTCATACTTGTTCCTTTGAGTTGAGGGCAGCTTCATATCTCAAGATCTACTGAGCCAGTGATATTCAGAAAATAGTCTGCAGCGCCTCCCTCAGGAGAAGAAAGAAAAACACCTGGGCAAAATTCACATGAGGCACATTTGAGAGTGATCGTAGAAGAAAACCTAAAAATTCACACTATTCATTTCATTATGCAAATTAAAAGCCATTTTTCTGGCACATTTGATTCTGATTTAAACAAAAACTACTAGTGTACTGCTTTGGATATATTTTTGTCTTTCTTGAAACCTGCTGATAGTTTGTTAAACACAGATTCAGTATTTGGGTCATTACAAGACATAAGCAAAATGCTTTCTGATGTTCTGTGTGTTGTATGCCCCCTGGCACTAGTCTTTACTCGTTACTTTTCAAAAACTAATTTTATCTGCTGTGCAGCAGAAAAAAGCGTCAGTGATGACAAAACCCTGAGGCAGTCCGGTGCCTCTGAAGCTCTACAAAGGTACTCACTGCGTACTCACTTTCATCCAGTCAAACTAGCTTGCATATGTACTGTATGTTTAGACAAGTCTGGGCTTTCCTGCACATGTAGATAAGTTACTGTTTATGTGTGTGTGTGTGCTGTGTAATTCTGTTGGTGCCAACATGCAGAGACACAGGATGGCCTGATGATATTAGACAATTATAGCCAACTTCTAGGTGTCATTCCAGGTCCTTGAACAAATTTAAAAAGTTTAGACGATTAATGTGTGATTTACATCCAGAATCTTGGTCAAATAAGTTGCTAATAGTTGCCATTTGTTTTTACCCTTATGGACAGCTCAGACAGCTTGAGGTGAGCTGTCAATCATGCTGAAACCTCACACTACACTGAAAGCACAAACATCAAGAATGCACTTTTTAATCGAAAGTTAACTAAGGTTTGTAAATTGCTTTCAGTAGTCTGGTGGCGGTTACAGAAGGTTAAAAATGATAACACTACCTCACTTGTACTGAAAATGTGGCCGAGGAATATTTGAACGCTTGCTCTAAGCCATAAAATCTAATCAGGACAACGCTTTGATACTTTCTTTGACCTGACGAGGATCTGAGTAGGATCAAAACGTCATGGTTAAATTTTGCGGCTTGCAGTAAGTACACAGGTATTACCGCACCTACATAATGTGCGTATAATTACTCCTATTCATCTGAGAAACATTTGAACACACGAAAAGACTGGTTCAACTTGAAATGTCTACAAAACAAAACACGGTCATTATTTCACTAAATGAAATCAGGTACATTTCACACACACACACACACACACACACACACATTGGTTTTTACTCTTTTTATTGTACAATATTACAATTATATTTTGTACAAATGTTGTTAACAAAAAAAAAAAAATGCAATTCAGGCTACAAGGAGAAATGTATGCTGGGGGCCTGAAAACAACAATGTCCTTGAGCACTGCACTCAACCTTCAGGCAGCAGTGAGGTGAACACATGCTGCTTCTGCTTGTAGGGAGGGCCACAGATGTGCGCACACACACACACCCCCACAAACACACACACACAGACATCACATCTGAGGTGGGCTAGCATGGCATCCTCCCCCTTCAACCCATCAGATCTTAAAAAGACGGGATGGGCAAAAGCAACAACATGGATAACTAATGTCAGTGCGGATGAAGATCATGTATGGAAACGGTCTCATAAAAAATCCAGTTTGTCTGTGTTGTAGTGATGTAGGAGTGGTGGGAATAAGGGGGTAAGGTTGTTGTTCATTTGTTGTTTGGTCCAGGTCCAATGTGTTAAGAAGCCGAGGCGCAGGGTCAGAGGTCATCAGGTGGGGGTTTAAGAGCGGGTGTACTTCCCCCAGATGTGCAGCATGAAGACTGAAGCAATGAAGAGCAGACTCATCACCAGCACTGGCACCGGGCCGCTGTCACAAAAGAGACACAGATTAACACCCAGATACACACACACACACAAAATCCCATCATTTGCTGTAACCCCAACCAGAGCGAGTCTTAGTGGAGTGGCTGATTTTATTGATGAGCTTCGGAAACGAGGAGGGGCTCTCGTCTCTCAAAGAGGGACTGAGTAGGGTGGGGTGGGGTGGGGTGGAGGGACGCATTGCTAAGTAGCAGCATTGCCATGCCAACCATCTCCTCAGCAGCCCCCCAACCTCCTCCTCCTCCTCCTGTCAGAAGGCTGTAATTGAGTTGACCTTTCAGAGTGGATCCTTTAATGAAGCTTTGAGGCTGGCATCTAACACAGGAACAAACACGCACTCGATATACAGCACTGTATGGCGAGTCTGCCCTCCTTCGACTGGAGAGACACACTCAATAACCACCACAGCACCATCGATCAACCGCGGCCGACCACGGCCAGGAGACAGGACGCTTTCTCTAATATTGGGGGCGAGGTTGTAGCAGAATAGAAGTTTATAAGATTGAAAGTTTTCTAAACGCGTGTTCACGTAATGTGTGCGTGGGCACATAAAGACACACACTCTAATCAAGCAGAGATTATTTGTTGGATCAGAGAAGCACGTCTGCCTAATTTCCTGCCTTTAAACATTCCCCCTATTCTACCTCATAAACAACACTAACGATGTGATAAAGTGTCGGAAATCCTGAGAATTAGTGTTTATTTGTGAGAGGATGCGAGTTTAAATGTCAAAGGCTAAATGTGTGCACTTTCATAGGTTCAGGAGTGTGTGTCTGTGTGTGTAAAACAGCTTGACAGTGGCTGCTTTTATAAACTACACTTACACTTTGAGGCCCGGCGAGTCCTCGGTGTAGAAGCGCCACATGCCCCCTGTACCCGCCGATCCCGTGGTCCTGCCACCGCTGCGTGTACCGCTGCTGGTGGCTTTCCTGTGCAACACACACACACATACATACAGCAAGTCAAGAATATGTGGACACTGTCAAGTGACATCAATTACACCAATATAATATTTGTGTTGAGAAATGTCTCATTATCAATGACTTTTTTAGCCTCATACTGTCCACTTTCTGAAATACAAACAACTTTCTTTTTTTTTTTTAAAAAAGAGCAATACAATATACTTTGTGGGGGAAATAAAACAAGTTAATGAACCTAAGACAATAGACACAATTTAAAGAGGCACAACCCAATTTTGTGAAAAATGAATATTTTTATTCAATTACAAATTCAAGCATCTAAACCAATTTAATAGAAGCTTGAAATCATTAAAGTTAAATTTGAGCGAGACATTTAGAACACATCACAGTAAGAGAAAAGAAATCTGTTCTATTATACACTATATTCACACTGTAACTCAAACTACAGTATCCAGTGATGAAAGAGTGTTTCATGGCTGCTTCACTCATGTGATGAGATTAAACAGAGGTTAATGAGGTAATGAAGAGGGTGATAGTAATGGGTAATAATGAGTAATAATGAGAGAGGTAACAGCGAGCCTCTGATTACACACTGATTAAGCCCAGAGCACAACATCTATCTGCTGCTCTAATCTACGGAGGGTACGCAAAAATGCAGGGCAGGGCTATCTGAAAATCGTCAATCACTCTTCACAGTGTGATGACATGAGGGGGTGGGGTCAGTATCGGGGGTATCTGAAAAAATAATTATGGGGTGTGTGCAGGCCAAGGGAGCTGCAGAGATTTTCTTTCATGTTTAATGTAAAGTTTGAATCAATAGCTACCTTTTTATAGTAGTGGCCAACATACATATGTGACAAATTAAAGTTTCTTTGCAAGGTGTTGCTTCTTGGGAAAGAGACTCTGAACTCTGGTGAAGGGATTCTTACAGAATATATTCCCTTATTTAGTTTTTTGATGTTTGTGGTGGACAGCACCATCTAGACCTGCTAAACCAAAATCTCAAGTTGATGTTTTTTTGTTTATCTTCTTGTGCTTGGTCTTTCTTGTCTTATCTTGTGTTTCTTTATTAGTTGATTACTTTCTGGTAAGAATTCTCAGTATGAATTGTTAATGTGCTGTAATTTCTATTTGTTACCAGTAGTTTGTATTGTTTTACCTGGAAGAGTCTGAGGGGATGGTTGGTGTTGTTGGGGTTAAGGGGATAATGTGATATGATTTGGGCTGTACTGCATTTGTTTTACTTTTATAATTCCTTCTTTTCTTTGTCCCATGTCTATTTATGTTTAAGAAAGTAGGTGTACGTCTGGGTTGAGTGTATGACTATTGAATGTGAAGGCCATAACATGTGATTTTCATCATTTTCACTCATTCCAAATCACTCAGTGCCATGTTTGGAAGCATCTGTGTTACATTCCTCCTCTCTTTTATTCAGGGTTTTCCTTTTATTTGCCACAAATCTGTGAGCAGTATTCACTTGTGGAAAGTTTAAAGAAGTTAAAGTTTAGTGGTTAGATTGTGAGTGTGTGTACCTCTGTCTGACTGTGGAGCCTGCTGCGCGGGGAGCCACTGTCTTGCTGGGGGAACGGCTAGATGCCCCAACATTGGTTGCACTTGCTGCTGGTCCAGGCTGAAAAAAGAAAGAAAGAGACCAGATTTTAAACATACATACAGTGTTCAGATCCATTACTCCTCTTTTTGTTTGTCTGTCTACCTGTCTCTCTCAAACAGACACACAAACATTTTTACAACTGAAACTAAGTCAACCTAGAGCACTTAGAAAAAGAGCTTTTTATAATTATTCTTGAACAGCAAACTTACATTTGAAGCTGAACTATACAGTGTGTGCAAGACACTGAAGGCCTTCACTATCTGTTCATTGCTTTCAACTTCCAATGGTAACTAGCATGCAGAATCTCAACCAAATGTCACATGCATATATATTTAAGTCGTTACTTGAGTTCTGGAGCAGCTTAAACTATTTATTTTGGACGATTTGAGCTGTTAAAAAACAGCCACGTCCACAAATGATGAGCTAACGTTAGCACACCTGCTAACAGATAGCCAAACGTTATCTAGCTGATGTCTCCTTAAATCCAACACAGATGGTTTCAGCTTAAACAGGGCAATTTTAGACGGAGCTAATGAATCTTACCATTTTGTTTTTCTTTGTCCCGATGCGAGCTGAGTCCCTGAGCCTCTCTTCTAGCTGATGTCCACGTCAAATGGGCAGTAGTCGGCGTGTGAATTGGTCAACACTTGAGAAGAGCTGACGCTTGTCTGAAAAGGACACGACTGCATAGCACAAGACCTGCGTAGGACACCAAGCAGAAGCCTGACCGGTTTATCGCATTCAACACAAAAATAATGATATAAAAACATATTTTAGGAGTGTATTTTCATACCACATCAATGAAGCTTATTTTTTTAAACAATTTGCTGTTTAATGTATTATATTGGTATATTATCATGTACTTTATTTCAAAGGCAAATTAAAGATCCGCCTTGGCTCTCAAGGAGACGTGTCTGTTCTACAGCTGGGAAACTGGCGCCATTGTGGCGCAAACAAGAAGCGCGAGCTACATAAATCCACAACGGAGAAGTTGAACCAACATGGCGTCTCAACGATAGAGTTTCATGATAGTAGTTCAGCCGTTACATGCAGCTAGACGATCATAATCACAGGTTTCCAAACTTGGACAAGGTGGGCAAGACGTGCAAAGGTAAACACAAGTGTAGTTAATTAAATTGTACAGTGATGCTGTTGTAGTGTTCATCCACAGCTGTCCACTAAATTAATCTAAAACGGGTTGTAATTTTTAGTAGCCATAGTATCTTTACTCTCACTACTGTAGCTAAAGAAATTTAACAGTTACCTTTTCTAAAGCAAACAGACATCTAGCTAACGTTAGCTAAAATAAGTCTAATGTGTTTTCTTGCTATCACTTTGACTTCTCACTTAAAACCCAACGCTATTAGAGTATTCTGAGACACAGTGACAGCCATGGTGGGTTGCAGTAGATGTAGGCACATGTTCTGTCAAACAAACATGATATTAAGCGCTTAATGAGGTAAAAATGATATATTAAAACTATTTCACAAATCCCGCATGGACAGATTCTTTAAGTTTGTCAACAATGCATCTCTGAAAAGTTTCTCTTTGTAGCATCAAGAGTATATATTCACGAGTCTTTGGCTCTTTCTGTTGGAGGGTGTTGTGTCTTTTCACCAACATGATGGAATAGTTTGAATGAATTATCTCTGATGTATCTCATACAGGTTAAAGCAATCATTCCTATAAATGTTAACACTGTTATGAATATAAGTTTAAGTTTATTCATTTGTATCGCAGGTTTCATACAGTAGTTGTAACTCAAGATGCTGTACATATAATAAAAACATTAAAAATAAGAGACATTTAAAAAAGACTTAAAATACATTACAAATTAAAGAACAAAAATAAGAGAATAAAACATGAAAATACATAAAAATATAGAATAGATTTTGGAATTATTTACCCTGTCTACTGTCTGTTATCAGTTTACTGTATGTCATTCTACTAGGACTGCAACTAAGATTATTTTCATTATTGATTAATCTGTTGCTTATTTTCTTGATTAATCGATTAGTTGTTTGGCCTATAAAATGTCAAAAATGGTGAATGACGACCTCAAATGTGTAGTTTGGCCCACAACACAAAGATATTCAATTTACTATCATAGAAGAGAAGAGACCAGAAAATGTTTGGACATATTTTCTTAAAAAATGACTCAACGTGATTGATTAGTTATCAAAATAGTTGGCATTTAAGTTAATAGTTGGCAAGTTTGGAAACTAATTGATTAATTGTTGCAGCTCTACATAACATGATAATGTGTCCTGAGTTGTTGTTGTTGTTGTTTTTCAAACCCTGTCGCTTATTCTGTTATTGTGAAATATATTGCAGATACAATTTGAACTTATTTCATTCCTAACATTTCAGCTCTGTTGGTGTGTGTCCAGGATGGCGCGGGTGGTGTTTCTCCATCCAGATTTGGGTATAGGCGGAGCGGAGCGTCTGGTGGTTGATGCTGCTGTCGCTCTGAAGTCTCAGGGCTGTAGTGTCCAGATCTGGACGGCTCATTACGACCCAACACACTGCTTCTCTGAGACACTGGACCCAGACCTGCCTGTGGTACATGAACACACACACATACATACGCTATCCTACATAACATTGTCCCTCAAAGATACACAACAGAATCGGACAACAGTATATGTAAAATGCAGAGTCTATTAGGAACACATGCATGATTTGAATTTGTCTTGCTCTTCTAACAGGTATGTGTGGGTGACTGGCTACCCACCAGTGTGTTTGGTTACCTGCATGCCCTTTGTGCTTACCTGAGGATGATCTACGTGGCCCTCTACCTGGTCTTTCTCAGTGGGGAGGAGTATGACGTCATCTTCTGTGACCAGGTGAGTTGTATTGTACAGTAACTGTCTATCTTTCTGTTTGGTCATCACTCAGTGGAGTTTGTCTGAGCTTTCTGTTTGGTGTAACTGACTCTGACTCTCAGAGAATAGCTTCATTGTTAACAGTGGTCTATCTCTTCGTGTCTCCTCTTTTCTGTCACACCCCTTTTCTTTACCATGTCGTAAAGTGGACACACCTTTGCTTATTTTTCACTCTTTTGTCTTTCATGCAAATACACATAGGTACCACTGTTCTCTTTCACACATTATTGAAGTGAAAATGTATGACACTAGAATAAGCTTCATTTGTCTTAAATGAATAAGATGAGAAGTCACATCAAGTTTTTGTAATAATTGTCTTAGGCTATGTGTTTAGTGGTTAAACACATAGCCTAAGATTATGTTTGTTTGCTTTATATTTAGTGTGCATTTCTATTGTTTTACTTGGTCTCTGTATGTGTAAATGATGCTTGATATTAAAGGAAAGCTTAGGTATTTTTCAATCTGGACCCTATTTTCCCATCTTTTTTTGTCTAAGTGACTAATGGGGACAACAATTTTTGAAATTGGTCCAGTATTGAGCGAGAGCGCTTCAGCTGGCAGCCGCGAAACGGGCTGCAATGTAATCCAACAGGGCAATAGCGCCCCGTCAATGTACGTCCACTACAAGTGCTTGTTTTTGCCACTGACAGGCTCAGATTGTTATTATGAGTGTCTGACAACATTATGGAAAGGACCATACATAGAAATAAAATGTTTTTCTCTACCTTTCGCTTGATCAGGTCTGTTTGTTATTGTGTCTGTTGTTGTCAAAATTGGCTTAATATTCAGCCATGAAAATCTTTTAGATAACACTCAGCTATGCTTTCTGTACTCCAACATGACAAAATCCTCCCAGCACTCCTCTCTCCAACTCTGTCATGGCTGAATATTTAGCTGATTTCGACAACAATTCAACCCTCGTGATATTTCACAATGAGACTTCTCCTTGAGCGAGACTTGGTGAGAAACAATGAAAAACAGACTGGATCAAGCGAAAGGTAGAGGAAAACATTTTATTTCTCTATATGGTCCTTTCTATAATGTTGTCAGACACTTATAATAACAATCTGAGCCTTTCAGTGGCTAAAACGAGCACTTTTAGTGAATATACATTGACGGGGCACAATTGCCCCAAAGGATTATGTTGCAGCCTGTTATGTGGTTGCCAGCAGAAGAACTGTCGCTAAATACTGGATCAATTGTCAAAAATTGTTGTCCCCATTGGTTACTTAAAGATGGGAAAATAGAGTCCAGGTTGAAAAATACCTAAGCTTGCCTTTAATGTGGCATCTTCAAATGTACACTTATTGCTGTATGCGGAGCATGATTTCATATGCCAAAACAAGCTGCCATATTTGTTGCTGATTAGTCAGAAGGGAGGAACATTTTTTGGGAATGACATGAATACTTGGCAGTTACAGCTGGGATTTTTGTTATGTTTTTTTTTGTGTGTATTTATTTGCTTTTTGGGGTTAGGGTTAGGGTTAACATATATAACATATAAGGTATAAGGGTATGGGGGGTATGGGCTGTTTTTGTTTGTTGTGTCATTTTTGTAAAAAAAAACAACCTTGTCTGTGATTTTGATGCATGCAGAGTCTATGTTCTTTGTATGAGTGCATTCAATCCTTTTTGTGTTATGTGCCCTATACCTTTACCAAACTACATGGAAAAAAGAAATTAAAAAAAAAAAGAAAGTTTGTCACAAAAAATGAATACTTTTGTTTTTACATCTTGCATTCCTCCCCAGGTATCAGTGTGTATCCCGGTGCTGAGACTGTCTCGTCACAGGAAGAAGGTTTTGTTCTACTGTCACTTCCCCGACCAGCTGCTGACCCAGAGGAAATCAGCCCTGAAGAAGCTTTACCGCGCTCCCATCGACTTGCTGGAGGAACGCACAACTGGCATGGCTGATATGGTACATAACTGCTGAGGGTTATAGCTTGATTACACAGGTTGTGATGATCTGATTACAGAATAGGAATGTGTCACTGGGCTTATTTTATTTCATTCATATTGGAAAAAAAGTTTTATACCATGGTGGCAAAGAATGATCTGGAAGCAATACAGAAAAGGCACATAAGTACAAATACAAAAATGCCAGACATTAATTTAAGTCAAATTTAAAACAAATTAAAATAGTTGTAAGTGATTTTTAAAACATGCTTTTGATGTGATCGGAGTTCCTCAGGTGGAGCATTTTAAGGGCCCTGATAGAAAATGTGGAGTGGTCTTAGGCAGAGATTTGGGAATAGCCAGAGGGTCCTACCTGAGGATGTCAGGCTGAGTCTACAGGAGAGCAAGTGGCTAAAACCATCTAAGAATGTCTTCCAAGAAATTAGTAAAATATTAACCTGAATTTCTAAACTGATAATATGATTTAGTTCCTCCATTTTAAAGTTTCTCAATTTTCTTTGCACAGCCTGCAGACAGGAGAGTGATTTGTGGTTTAAATAGTAATAACACAAGCAAGAATATTGAATTTTCTGAATATATGTTAATTCTTGTATACATAATAGGCTTATAGCCGAAGACAAAATCCCAGCGGTATATACTTTTGGAACATACATATAATAAACTTTTTAAATATGCTAATTTTAGTTCTTTACAGGAGACAAATCACCCATTGAAAGTGATCCCAAGTGAGAATAACGGTGACTACATAGTCGCACAGCACACCTCATATAATGCCTTGCAATCGTGAAAATATTCAGCTTTGCACCTAACATACAAATAAACAATGTCAGCATACTAACATGCTCACAATGATAATGCTAACATAGCGTTTACAATCTTAGTTTAGTATGTTAGTGTAGTAACATTTGATAATTATCATGAAACACAAAGTACAGCTGAGGCTGATGGGAATGTCTCTAGTTATGCAGATATTTTGGGCGTAAATTAATGTATTGGACAAACAGAAATGTTCACCTGAGTGAACATGTCACAAGAGGAAAGGGCAGGGGATTTATTTTCAACTAATCAATCAGATCAGATGATCACCTTTTTGTTTATTTTTTTCACTGCCCCGGGGGTTGAGACTTTGACATTCTTTATGCAAGTTATGCACCTGACATCAGATACAAGCAGTTTCCCCAAATGATGTCAGTGTTTTTTGCCAGTCTGTTGCAGCAGTTCATGGAAACCAGTAATTATTAAACTGTTGTCATCTGAAATTATTTGCCTACAAACAAATTAGATATTAGATAGTGTTCCTTTTAAAAACAGTAGATTCACTCAGAATTATTTTTATCCCACCCAGATGTTGAATATTAAGTCTAGACAGGTGAAATTACTTTTTGACTTGAATGTGGCTCTTGACGACTGTGAAGCTGTGGTTTAAAACTATATTGAAATGGAATAAATCAACTTAAACTGCCGTCATAAACCAAAGTGATTATTTAAAATGTGATACAGCCTGATTTCTACGGGCAAGCTGTTGTAAAAGCTCAGGGCCCTGATAGAAATGAAATGACATTTGGATTTCAGTCTAGACTTTAGGAAAACCTCAGGCTGCCATCCAACTCATAGGGAATTCAAACTGTGATATATGTGAGATCCTTATGAACTAATCTCTCTGTACTTCCTCTTAGATTCTGGTAAACAGCCAGTTCACCGCGGGCATCTTCAGGGAGACCTTTCATAGTCTAAGAGGAGTCCAGACAGATGTCCTCTATCCTTCCCTCAACACGCGTACCTTTGACCAGCCATCTACTGAAGCACAAGGCCTGGAAGGGCTGCTCCCTGAGGGAACCTCCTGCCTGTTTCTCTCTCTGAACCGATATGAGCGAAAGAAGAATCTGGGCCTGGCTCTGGAGGCCCTGGCGGCCTTGAGGAGCAGCCTCCCTCCAGGCCAGAGAGCAGGCATTCACCTGGTGGTGGCGGGGGGCTACGATGACCGCGTTACTGAGAACGTTCAACATTATGCTGAACTGAAAGAGCTAGCAGCGCAGCTCCACTTGGACGATTGTGTCACTTTTCTGCGTTCCCCTTCTGATTCACTGAAGGTGGCGCTGCTGCGGGAAAGCGCCGCGGTGCTGTACACCCCGAGCAGAGAGCATTTTGGGATAGTTCCCGTAGAGGCCATGTACTGCTGCTGCCCTGTTATTGCGGTGAACTCCGGGGGGCCCCTGGAGAGCGTGGCAGACGGGGAGACGGGGTTTCTGTGCGAGCCCACGGCAGAGGCCTTTTCTAAGGCCATGGAGAGGCTTGTCAGGGAGCCGCAGCTCCGCAGGGACATGGGACAAGCTGGGAGGAGGAGGGTACAAGATAAGTTCTCTCTTCAGGCCTTCTCAGACCAGCTGTATGGGTACATTGTCAAACTGAGCAAGTGATGTGAAAACTGAGTAAAAGCAAGAGACAGCCAGAGGAATGGCAACATTTTCTTACTGAACTATGAAACTGACAGTGGATGACGGGGGTCTGCAGAGTGGAAGTCTTCTAACAGAGAATGTATGTGTATATGTGCAGGGAGGTGGGTGAGGGGTGGGGGACTTAAGAGGACAATTAATCAGCATTCCCCTGGAGGGGTTGCTGAGAGGAAAAACAGGACGGAATTTCTATACCAATTAAGAAAAGAGTAACGAGTTTACCTACCCTATCTCTGAAAAAATACCACCCCTGCAAGTGTGTACGTGCGCGCATGTAAGTGTGCGTGCGTAGCAGCACGGCAACCAAGAGCCTAGCAAATGAGCGTACCAGAAGGATTGATTGTTAGAGTGAAATGTTTTGCACTGTGTATTTTTTTTTTTTTTGTCTGTCCTCTCTACAGTAGTCTTTGTCTTTGTGTGTTTGGGGCTGAAGAAGAAGAATGTAGTTACCACCGTGCGCCATCAGGCAGTGCACAGTCCAAGATCGATAAACAGGATGCTTTCCACTACTTCCTGTCCGCCCAGAGCTTTGTTCCCCTCCTAGCATTCAGAAGATGCTGGCCTGTCCATGACTCTTGCCGCCGTGTGGAGGTTATTAGCAGATGATAGAGAGTGTTTGGCTTCATTAGAAGGTCTGGCTGATGGGCAGTGTGCCTGTGTCTGGGTCATTATCAATGAGGAGAATAGCAGAAGGTCATTGTGTCTGCGCACCGGCCTCCTCAGCCCTCCTACTGTATAGAAATGCTCTTATTGACATTCCTGAAGTCATAATAAACAAGAGAACACATAGTTTCCTGACTCTTATAGGGTTTGCTTTGTCGTTAAGTTTTTTTGGCCTTTAATAGAGTTTGCTAAGAACTTTGAGGGGAAGCATGGAGGCACTGAAACGTTGTTAATGTTGTTCCATGATTTATTTTTTTCTTTGCATTGAACAGATGTGATGTGTTGAGATGTTAAATGAAACATTCTCGGGACAATTTTGCAGTGAAAGATTTTTATTTCTCTCATTAACAAAGTTGGTGTGACAGATGTGCACAAGGGACACCACAGAAGATCTCATGTTTGTGTCTCGATCCGTTGCTCAATTATCATTTGCAGAGTTTGAGTTGTGTCCACATGGGCTTCGTTTTTTTTTTTAAAGGGAATCTAAAAAAGTAAAGAAATAATAATCGGAACATTAAATTACAAGCTGATTGGTTTCAGACCTAATATTTACCAAACCACAAATCAGTCATTCACCTATGTGTTGTTGAACCCACCTGGTTGCACACGGCGTGGCCATATCGAACGAACGTGGCGAAATGCTCGCTGTTGAAGTTCATCAGGTCGTATTTGAATTCCTGGTGCAGAAAAGTCTCCCAGCGATGCCTCATCGTCTCCTGTGGAGATGGAACCAGATTGTGCTCGTCGTTGTTGACCCTGATGCGGGTTCCTGGAGGCACTTTGATGTCCGTGATGAGCTGCTCGTTGATCCTGGTCTTCTTCAGAACATGATCACTTTTCGACTTTGGAGCCATTTGTTGAAGGAAGCTGCGGCATGCTTTCTGTGTCATGTTCTCATCTTGAGGGGAAATATGAAGATGATGAGCTCTTAGTAGAATAAACCTGGTATATTTTTGTTTTCAGTCGCCTTTTTTAAAGGGAAATTCTAATGCATACTAAAATAAACCTCTACTTCTTTACTTAACACTAAAGAAATTATTTGTTCAAATAAAGTAACATTTCAGTTTCTCACCTCCCACTCCAAAATGGACAACAAGGCCTTCTCCAACATAAACTCCCCAAAGAGACAATCCCGACCACGGGGTCACAAATTCAATCAAGTCTCCACTCTCTGCTGTGGACACACTCTGATCAATCTAAAGAGAAAAAGAGCACAGCGCATCCTATTTCTCTCCTTTTTTTTTTCTTTGCTCTTGATCTTCTCACTGAATTCAAATGAGAAGTTGATATTTATGGTGGAAATCTGGGAAATTAAAAGATGCTGGACATAAAATCAAATAATTTGACTGTTTTTTTTTTCTTTTTTTGAGAGGAACATATAACAAGGAAGGACATTATAAGGGAGGATATGAGTATGACAGTATTCAGGAAACAAAAGTCAAGCAGCAGCACTAATGAAGATCTTACAATGACAAGTGTACTCTTACTGTAGGATGTGAAATTTCTCATGTTGAGAATAACACATAATTAAGAGTTTTCTTAGCTCCAAAATTACTATTAGTGAATGTTTATACTTATTCTTAAAAGTTGGTCAGTAAACACATATATACACAAACCCCAGCAGACAGGTACTGCTGCATCAAGATAAACATTTCTCAATATATTTATAAAAGCTCACCTGTCGGGATGTCGTCTGGGAGAGAATACTGTTCAAATTCCCCAAAAGGGCCATTGTTCCTGTCAGCTGAAGTCAACAGAAACTAAAGTGTAGACGGACACTGGTTGTGTAATAGCTATTACGTCCTCTTTAGCGGCCTTGACTGTAACTGCTTCAAGATGATAGGCAGCCTAATATGTTACCTATTAATCTAACACATGCTGTATTATTTTATCAGGTTCAGTAAGACACTGTCAGCCACAGCTTTTCAAAAACAAATCATTCTGTTATTTGTTTGATTTTGTTTAAAATGTGTAGTCCACCTACATCGAGTTTTCAATTCCCACGCCTCGTATCGATTCGCACATTTCTTCAGAGTCAATTTCAAACGTTGAAACGCAAAGAAACCAACAGCGATACCACTTGTTTTTCAGAACTGCAAATTATTTGTCCCAATAGGTCCAATTAGTGCCTGTAGCCTTGGTTTAATTTAAAATAGATCTAGCAGTATGTCTCAGTCAATTAATGTATGTGATCTTGTGAGTTAAATTTTTGTCTTTAATCTTGGTCCTGCATATTAAAACATTTGGATAGAAGCAGTTGAAAAATGTTAGAAAATACAAACAATAAAATAAAACAATAATATTATCGTTTAATATTCATCGGACTGGAAAATCTCTCAGAGCTGGGGTCATGAAATAAAAAATTAATTGTTAACATTCGCACATATCACATATTCAGATAATATTCAAAATGAGATACTACTCATATAAAATCAAACCTCAGGACATAACATGACAACGCTAAAGACATAAAACATACAGTAAAAAAATTGACATTTTGAAACAGTAAAATACTTTTGCCAAAAACATATTTTGATGTTTATATATGAGGGTAACATTAGTGGTTTAGTTGTTATGACTGAGCTCTGAGGTCATGCAGTTAATAAAAAACAGCAAAAGCACCAAATTCGGTGTTTCCTTCATTCTCTAAGGGAACCAACTATTTTATTGTGTGAAACTCATACCATCAATTTGGGTAATTTTTGCATTCGAACTTGGTTTTAAATGTTTTACAGGACTTTTTATGGTTGAGAAATCCGACTGAGCTTTTGGCATCGGATTAATTAAAAAATACACGGTGCTCGGATAAAAACAGTCTGTTTCCACTGTACACAATACAAACACACAAAATGTTTATAGACAGTTTTAAGGATGTGAAATGCTAGAAGAAATCAAGAAAAGAAACAAGAATCAAAGAGCAGATGTGTGTTCGTGTATGTGTGTGTGTGTTCACGCAGAGATCTTAAGAGTAAGATGATGAGGAGGGTGTTGCGGCGGTGATTTAGGGGCCCTGCTAGGCCAGATGATAAAAAGGTCCCGTGGAGCCTGTAAGGGAGGCAAAGACACATAAACAAAAACACGCAGCAGTAAACACTCATCACGCTCTGCTGTATAGGCTCAGCGTAAAGGCGTCCCACTTTACTCCCTGCACAGAAACATGAAGTCTCTTTTCTATCTTTTCCTGTTTAAAGAAACTGTCTTTACCTCAAAGTTGTGAAAGAAGAATCAATGTCCCTTCCCTTCCTTTCCCTCCACCTCCGCCTCCCCTCTCTGTGCCCTGTGGTGGGGTGGTTATTGAGATCACGGTGTGTCTGAGTGGCAGTGATAACCGGTACCCAGGTGCCACTGGCACATGGTGTTTAATTAATTAATGAGACCGCGGGGTTGGTTTTCTAATTCCACCTAGCCAGCACCGGGGTGAGGGGGAGATAGCCGCGAAATGTTTAGGTGTGTGTTTTCAGGCGAGGAAAGGAGAGATGTATGTGGGAGTGTGTGTGGGTTAAGGGTGTATATCTATTTTGTTGGCAGTTTGGGAGCTGGATTCCTTGTTAGTGGAATATTAAATATGTATGGAATATTTTTACTCCGACTTTTAATCACGCATTACGATTGGGTGTTAATCATGGGCTAAATGAAGCTGATGATGAGAGAATCGCAGCGTTAATACATCAATCTGAACTCTCTCCTCCTGCACACTAACCAGGTCACCAACTCATTGCCCTGAAAACAAAGAATTGTACCAAAGATGTAAACATAATGCAAGTACTGGATGGTGTATAGAGCAGCACATGGTGTGTGTTATTATTAAGGTTTAAGTATAATGAATTAGGTGATGTGGGGTTAAGATTGTTAGAAGTCATATCAACAAAGAGTTTGTGTTTTTTCTTTGATTGTTAGTCATTTTTAGCAGATCTTATATAAACCAAATGGGAACAAAATAATCTCTAAAAAATTCCATCCTGTGCTAGAAGTTGAAGCACAATTGTTAAATCAAAAATAAATTAAGTTCTATAATAAAAAAAAGAAGTTTGAGCACAAGAATAGAAATAAACTTATGAAATACAAAAGACTTTAATCAGAAATTGATTAGTTTACCTTTAAATCCCTCTAATGTACCATCAGATTACTGACAATTCATCAAAAACAAGCATCAGAGTCAAGCAAACATGTTCGGTGACCTTACATCCATCAGCTCGGTGTCTGAGGTTGTTTCTGGATTCTTTATGTCCATCAAATAGTCATGTGACTTAAACCACCATGAATACTAAGCTTTCATATCTTCTAACAACTTTTTTTTAATACCAAATACAGAATTTACTGTATAGTTTAAAAGGTTTGAAGACACAAAAAATGAAAATAAAAAACAAGACGTTCAGCATTACGACCGTCTTTACTCTGCATGTTTTACACAATATAATTTTTCATTTAAGAATCAAGATTATTTTCTGTCACTGCACAATGAAATTCTGTGGAATCCATCTTCTCTGATTCTCTTTTCTACTTTAAGGCTAAAAACAGGAAGTTCAAGAAAATCCCTACACATAAAAATAGACAATACAGAAGTGATACAACTGTACAATAAGAGTCTGTTGTGCAGTCTGACACGTAACACTGTACCAAAAGACTGAGTATGTGTAGCAGTATGAGATATTATGGTACAGATAGATTTATAAAACTGTGTATTGGATGTTAAATTTTAATTGTAAAGTGAGATGTGCAGTTGTCATCTTTGGGATATATGGCAGCAGCAAAAAGTGTTTTAGTGTGTGTCTAATCTTAGAGGTGAAATGGTTGTTTTGGTTGTTTTCAGGGCAAAAAAAATCAATTTTTTCCAAAACATAGTATACTCAAATCTCTTGACACTTAATTTATCAAACACTAGTTGTTGAAAGATGTTTTGCGATCAATGGAAAGAGCATCTAAAAAATCTGAATCTACAAAATTATTATTCCTCAGTTTTCTGTGATGCATGACGTGTAGTATGACATATTCTTCGTTCTCACTTTAAATATTTTCTTTTTCTCTACAACTGACAGGAGGAGTTTTACTATTAAGGATGGTACAGAGAGAGAAAAAAAGAGCAGCACCAGTCATGAATGTGCTTAAACAATAGAGAATCTGCATTTGTATTCACAGCTCATCTTTAAGAGCTGTTTTACACAGTACATGTTAGCAAATTATGTATTTCACACTTTACTGCTTCCATAAACTATTCAAATATATTAGCTTATACCTCATAAATGTTAACACTGCACAACTCTTATAGTCACACAGGCTAACAGTCCTAGAAGCTGATATAACAGAGGAAAAGAATGATTTACTAAAGCTACATAAAACTCTACTCTCTGTGGGAGATCACAATAAAACTTCTATAATCTCTGATAGTGGGATATTATAGATAGCCTCTATAAAAATAGCTTTATGGCTCAGGAAAGAGAAGCATTACGACTTGTTCCACCCTGTGTGTTGTGGATTAAACTATATTATAGCTTAAAGATAAACACTTCCATAGATTTCACACACCAGACGTCATCTAATTCACACTAGGTTTATCAATAAAAATGTTGGGAGTCTTGTTTCAGATGTAAAGTTATGAGGAAATGTCCCCCAGTCAGATATGAAACTACACAAGATAACAGGAAGGAAAAAATAAAGGAAGTGGGTTGCACTCTGTTCCGAATCCGAATCACTTGCATAAAAAACCAAATCACTTTTTCATTTAACTCATTCAAAGCTTTAAAGAGTAAATGGAGACTGGAGGGGAAAACAAACTATTACTTGGCAACAGCTGGGAGCCGTGACTTCATGTAGTTTTGTTCTATCAGCGAGTTTGAAAAGCTGCGCAGAAGTTGTGCAGGTTGATAAACCGTGTTCATTAAGAAATAGTTCAAGCACATAACTCCCCCTAAAACCAGGTTGTCATTTGTACATTTCTGTTTGTGAATAGATTAAACAAACACAATACAATGTAGTATTTATGAAGCTTTAGAGGTGTTGAACTGAGAAAAGTTAGCTGTTTTCACCTTCTTCCAGTTGTTATGCTAAGCTAAGCTAAACTAGCATGCTTCCAGACCTCAAATCCCACATTTCAGATTTAATCAAATAGGTCTATTGTTGTGCCAGATATTGTCTGTTTACACTGGTTGGAGACACAATCAACCTATCAGAGCTTTGTAGGCGAGATTAGAAATAATACCGCTACACAGCTATCTGGCCACCTTTCATGAAAAATAAGGACAAGCGTGGATGACATTGCTACAGCTGTAAAAGTTAAATGTCCATCTACTGATATTACAACCCATTAATTGACATGAAAAATTTAACTGCTAGCGACCGCTACCGCAACTTCCATGTCAACTGAAAATGACCTCAGCAGGACAGATTTGTCACTTGCTACTGATTGGTTAGGCCAAAACAAAACAGAATACCCCACCCTACAAGAAATGGGCTAACATGAACATAATGTGAAACAGAATCGCAATTCATTCTGACTATCAGGCTAAAGCTAATCGCCTCCTGCCTCCAATTTTCACATTTAACTCTAAATATTATTTCCCAAAACGTTGACCTTTTCCTTTAAGACAGGTCAACAGGGGGTCCTTCAATTCAATCAACAAAGTGACTGTAGTTGTGAACCCTTGGTCAGTTATAGCATATTGGTGAATTTTGAAGTCATCTGAATGTTCTGCTTTCATTCATCTGCTACTGTATGTTAAATGCATATCCCAGATAAGCATATGTCTTAACACACACATGCACGCACAGATATCCTGTCTCCCTGCTTGCTCTTCCTGGAGCAGCAGGGTGATTCAGGACGAGGTGGGGGAGAGGAGATGAGAGGAGAGGAGAGGGGGGAGAGAAAGGAAGAGGCAACAGGAGAACAGACCTCCCATTGAACTTGGCTCGCTTCCAGCACTCATTCACCCAGTAATCACCTGTGAGTCAGTCAGTCAGTCATACTGGCTTTAAACAAACACATTAACATTTGAGAGCACATTACATGAGCACTCACTTGCGCACGCACAAACACATGCTGTCATCACATGAAACACACACACACACACACACACACACACACAACCAGGCACAGTTTAGCACCCTGGCTGGTTCTGCTGCCCCCCTGCCTGCTGCATTTTTCTGATTCTAACGCTTTTTACTCTTGCAAGGAGTGTTTATGTCTTTACAGATGTTGGCCTGAGGGGTGGGTTTTGGTGTAGGGTGGGGGACTGGCTATTACAACCACAGGAAGGGGTCTTTTATTGATGAAGGTGGAGGGCTGGGATACACATCAGTGCATTTGTGGAACAGGAGGGAGGTTGGCTTGGTACACCCTGATCAAGGGGCACCATCACACACCTATGGCCCAGAAGGAACTTGCAGCCCGCGGGATACGATGCCACAGCGCTGCACCGGAGAAGCCGAGCACAGCTCCGCACAGCTGGGGAGGATAACCTCCGGTGATTACACTCACAGGGGTGAATGTCAATCATGCTGTCTGCCTGAATGTGTGTGTGTGTCCTCATGTGTGAGACAATGCCCCTCGATTGTTGATGCAAGTATGTTTTATGTACAACTATGCATTCTTAATGTGTGTGTGTGTGTCTGTGTGCGTGTATGCCCAGTGCCCAGTGATGGCCTGTTAGATTGAGCTGTCAGTCGGCAGGCAGCAGATGAAGATTAATGGAGCGTGCAAACAATAAGAGGCTGGCAATGATCATAAATATGCTAATGGCCATTATCAATACACACTCACTGACATGCATAGGAGTGTGTGTGTGTGTGTGTGTCCGTCCAGTATTCATACAGCAAAGATTTGGGATAGGAGGTGATTCAGGTTACTGAGTTAAAATCATTCTCCTTTCCCTCGGGATCCACATCAGAAAGCCATGCACACGCACACACACACACATTTTTAGACCAGCAGTGTGTTGGCAGGCTGATGGACGGGAGAGACGGGCGTCCCATGTGTTATGTTTGGGTTGTGGGCTACAAGAGGCAGAGGGGAGGAGGGCTCATTGAGTAGATGACATGATTGGTGTCGCATTAAAATGTGTTTATTTAGCGTTTGTGCGCGTGTGTGCAGGTGTGTGAGAAAGGGCAGTGGATAGCGATGATGTCTGTGCCAAGCCGCTGATTAAGACTACAGGTTCAGGTAATGACACAATGAGAGGCTGATTAAGAGAGGAAGACACACTGAAAAAAAAGGAGAGCGGAGGGAGATAAAAGGGATAGATAGACAGATCTATTCACTAAACTGATGATGAGGCTCTTTGTTGTCTCATCCCATTCTGTGGTTCTCTAGGGTCCTTCCTGTGTCTGCAGCCTGCACTCATTTTTTAAATGAAAAGCCTCTTTCTTTATCTCTTTTTCTCCCCACCCCTTCCTTCCTATTTTTCTCCCTCGTTGCCCATCTGGGTCACACAGCACAAAAGAGCAGCACGGGAGCCCTGAACTGAAAGCCGGCCGTCCACTTCATCACCTGAAAACACACTTCTTAACCTCCTTCTACCTACTTTTCACCCTCGGTCGTCTCCTCTCCCACATACCGCTTCCCGCCCTCTCCTCTCTGCTCTACTAGGGTCTGCAAAGTCTGCTGGGAAATGTCAGGGGCTCACGGGGCTTTCTGACCTTCCTTGTCCTTTAAACACACATACACTCCTGCAGTTACAGACACACACACACCATCCGTCCGATCCTGATGGAGAATGTAATTTGTGTGTGGCAGTGTGGCGATGGATGGCGCGTGTAAAGTAGACATAGGGAAGTGGTTATGATTGGGGCTAATGAGCTCACAGGGGACACTGGGATGGAGGAGGCTGGCCAATGGCAGAACTGGCTCTCTGGAGGGTCCCTGCTGAGCTGAGGCTCTTCTGTCCTCATGGGAATTTGTTTGTATATGAGTGTGTGTGTGTGTCTGAATAGTTCCTGTTTGAAAACCCAACAGTCCCTGTGGTCATTATACACTCGTTGTGCTGAGCTGGTTCTTACTGCACTCCATGGACAGGGGTAGTTAAGCATTTAGATGTCGAATCACATCGGTCATTAAGTCAAGGTCACTGCTAACTGGTAGTACACAGAAGCACTCGCTTGTTTTTGGAGAGTTATTGAAGCCAGGAAGGGTGAACTCATAGAAACTCAGTGATGATTGTTAACACTGCATCAGTGGGAAGTGTGGGTGTGTGCGAACAGGTGTGTGTGTGACAGTGTGTCATTTTGTGTGTGTCTCATTACCATGCATCATGTGTCAGTGTTGTCCAGGAGGCTGAGCCTCCGTGCAGTGCTCCAGGGGGGAGTTATAGATTACTGGTTGGAGCAGGCAGGGGCCAGGGGAGCCGCTGGAGCCCAGACCCAAGAACTGTAGGCTGGGCACGGCTCTCAGCTCATCAGCCTGTCTCTTGAGGCTGCGGAGCTTAACCTGGAGCAAGGCTCTGATTAACCAGACTAATGACGGTGCAGCCCCCAGCTCCCACTGCCCAACACCATAATCACTGCTTAAGGCCCTGGTCAGTCGGCATGTCTATATGGAGAGAGAGCGGTGTCACAGCTTAATGGATAAGTCTAGTGACAACAAGCATTTTAAGTCAGCTGTTAATACAAGCTTTGAGAGTCGCTCACATGGTAGGAGACCGATGTGTGAGAGGCTGGAATGAGATCAAATACATTCAAAGCTTAAATACATTTTCCTGTTTGCCAGCTTTACTCGTGCGTGCGGTTGAGCGCGTGCGTGTGAATGACTGTGTTTGTGTGTGTGTGCCTCCACAGTTGAAGGTGTTTAATGAGCGCTGATCGATGTCTCATCTGTGCCTCCTTATCTCTAAAGCAAACATATCATCAGCACAATGGAACCGTTCAGCCTTTGGCACACAGAGACCTCAGTAGAGAAACCGCACAAACCAAACGATGTATGCAAACGAGACAAAGACAAAAATACTTTTGTTCATACTTTACTGTTACAGAGCACTATCTCATAAATGTAATAAGTTCAGAGGTGTGTCTTTTAAGCGTCTTTGTGTGAAGGTGGGAGGGGTAGGGTGGAGGTACACTGGCTCTGAAGACAGAAGAACATGCCAATAGTGCTTACTGTCCTCTGTGAGTAAAGTGATTTCTGACAACTCCTAAATGAAGCCCTGAGGGTGGGGAGCCCTGCAGCTAGATCACACACCTGCTTTATGACTGTTTTGTGTGTGTGTGTGTGTGAGAGAGAGTCAGAGACAGAGGTAATAGCTTGGCGTTATAAGCAGAGTGGAGTCGATAAGTGATCTAGCTACTGTCCGATGTAGAATGAGGTGGGAGGCATCCAACAGTGATGCCAAAAAAAAAAAAAAGAGAAAAAAACCCAGAGGTTTACTCCTGCAGCCTGTCGAGGGAATCAAACAATACCTCTGCAGTTCTATGTACAGTAGCCATCTGCTACCAAGGAATAATAAACAAGGAACGAGAAGAGATGAGATATTTTTAACTGCAGGAGATACAGAGGCACACAAAAGACAGACTTGGATTGAAGGATAAGGATGGCCTTGCTCTATATTTGTCTTATGGTCAATGCAGACAAAGACCAAAATAAACAATACATTAAGCCATCCTTCATGACTTTTTGGCTTCCCCAGCTTGTCTGTGGCACCTCACCCCGAGCCCTTTCATTTCTACTGAAGACATAAATCTTCAAAAACAGATACAACCTAAATATATTGGTCTTTTTTTTCTTCAAAAGTTAAGTAATGAAATAAAACAGATGACTACTCTAGTTTTCAGCAAGCATTACTCAAATAGGAGTGAACTGAGCATTTGTTAGGGACTATTTCCAGCTGCGGATAAATACACAATTGTTGCGCTAATTAGCATTTACAGCAGCAGGACAGATTATGTGGGATAGCCCCAGTTTATGCCTCTCATGTATCACCATTATATTGGAGCATCAGATTTTCTGAAAGATAAATACCTGGAGATCTTTGACAACACTAACTGCTGTCCTGAAAGTATTTCCAGAATCCTCAGACTCCTCTAATCAGCTGGATAAAAACATTGTCTGCTGCATAACAATTGCATTTTTTTAAACCCAATTCCCAATATATGATTGTATTTTCTGTCCACGTAGCAGGAAATAACATATCTCCTTGTTTTGCACAAATAGAGTCTGAGGATTGTGGGAACACCTTCAGAGCAGTGGTAAGTGTTGTGAAACTACCTTCTGGGTCTTACATAAATGTGTACTTAAAAGTGTTATTAAAAGATTATGGACAATGGTGGAGGTCTATGGCACAGAGAAATAAGCTGTATCAGACAATACTTACTGGTATGTTCAATTCATTGCTGGTTTCGGTCTTTTCATTTGGGTTTGTGGACAAACAGAAATATAGAATACAGCCAGAGATGTCTTAAAAGGAAGAGAGGCATTGGCAGAGAGTAGATATGAATATGCAGGACTTATGTTCAATTGGCCAGTTTTCACAAGTCTACAGGGGCTGTTATTGACTGACAGCCCTGACTAAGCCGTCCACATCGCTGCTGATCCCTCATAACATCCAGGGCTTACCTTGTGTGTCTGGATGCACAATTGTGTGTGGCTGAGTGTGCACAGGCATGCACTTATCTGTTAGTGTGTATGCATATGTGTGTATGTGTGTGTGTGTGTGTATGTATTTATCGCTGCCTTTACAAGTGGCCCGTTGATGGCTAAGCAGAAGACAGATCCAGGCATGCACTCATAGCAGCTGTGTTTCTGAATGGATCCAGCGGCCATTGTTCTCCTGTCACTAACTCGTCTCTCAGGCCCAGGAGACACACTGCTGACATTTACCAGACTCCCACCCCCCCACCCGCCTCACCCTCTCCTCATTGCATCTCTCCCACCATCCCCTTCCTCTCTCCTGTCTTATTCTCTCTTTCACTCTCTCTCCTACTGTTTCCATCAAGCCCCTCGCTCGTTTTCTCTTCCTGTCACTCCATCTCTCTCTCTCTATGGCATGATGTGCGGGGACAGATGTGTGTGGATATGTGTGTGTGCATGTGTGTGTGAGACAGAGTGAGTGTTTGTGTTAATGAGTGGCCCTTTAAGGCTATTAAGATAAGATAGGTACGCCCAGAGTTCCTCATTACCCAGCAAGCATTGCCCCTACACAGAATGGTAATTGGGAAGGAGAGAGAGTGTGAGAGAGCAGGAAGGCCGGGGTAGAAGTGGAAATAATAGGAGGATAAACGAGGGATAATTGGGCGGACCGAGAGCAAGAGGAGCGATTGATCAGGTTGATTTATTTCTGCAGGGAGAGATGGTGTGAAGAGAGGAGGGGTTAAAGGTCAGGCACTCTTGTATGTACACACACGTATGTCCACAGGCATGATACAAAAAACATGCATGTTTTACATGCATGAGTGGATACTCTCAAAGACCTGGACACAGTCCAACGTACGCTTAAAAGCACAGATTCACACACACACACACACACACACACACACACACACACGTGCACACAGACAGTTGCCGGAACATATATGGAAACTCAAGGTGTTAATGTGATAATATGATATAGGTTTATGTTTTGATGGGTGTTAATACTGAAGTCTTTCACACATCACATTTCATGCAGACATCATCAGACTTCATGGATTTTGGATTTTTAAAAACCATTATGTTGCGAGGCTGTGTGTGTGTGTGTTTGTGATTATGGATGTCAGTCAGCCTTTAATCTCTCTGACAGTCTTTGTTGTCTGTTTACATGTTCACTGGGTTTCACACAGTGTGACACCAGCATCACCTACAGGATACAGACATGAACAGCAAAGTTTTCCTGCCTCCTTCACCTGCTGTTCATGCTAAAAAAAACTTAACAATTTAATTACTTTGCAATATTCTGAATTCAAACACTTTTGACGAGTTCATTCTCTTAACCAAACACAGCTTCATTTTGTACGTGTGTTAATTCAAAATATACGTTTGTCTGTTGTTGGAGCAGTTTGATTCAGAACCAATAACATATTATGTATTAGATTTTTTCCAGGAATCTGTGTCTTGTTGCCTTTATGACTTGTATAGCGTATGAGACTGTGATGTTCATTACTTTTAGATGTTTTGTTTGGCTTATTTGTTAGGATATTGTGATATGAGACTAGATATCAACTTAGATTTTGGATATCGTAATATATATGGCATCATTTCCTGGTTTTAAAGGCTGCCTTACAGCCTTACCGCCTTAAAGTAAACTGATATAATTTTCTGAACGTACCAGACTGTTCTAGCTGTTCTATCATTTGTCTATTATATCCACATCACTGATGATTATTTATCAAAAATCACATTGTGCAAATATTTTGTGAAAGCACCGATAGTCATCACCACATTATTGTCACAAAATATCAATATCGAGGTATTTGATCAAAAATATTGTGATATTTGATTTTGTCCATATCACCCAGTTCTACAAGCAACCAGTTCTAAAAGGGCTGACTAATGAAGTCTACTGTATAAGTATTGAGGAAATTAGAGGACGATGATGACTGGACACAAATCAACTGTAAAAATATTAATTTCACTGTCACAGTGTCCTCATTAGTCAGAGAGGGACATATTTACAATTCTCTAAACTTTATTTCAACCAAGAGAATATTAAGAAATGATCAGATAGCTACAGATGCTACAGATTTTCTCGATTTCTTCTGTATTTCTGAACTATTCAGATCTAGTAGTACACCAAGATTTCACCAGCTAATAAATAATTATTTATTAACAGCAGCTTATTAACATAAATAAGACACGAGCCTACTGAGGTGACTGAAGACCTCACAAATATATGTAGACACAACTTTGCTTGTCACCAAGTTTAACTTGAAACTAAAAAGTTGATGCATCAAATAACATAATCTTGACAGATGTGACATAATGCATCATATCAGTTGGAAAGTGGTTGTGTTTTCTGGTATAAAAACAGAAAAAAAGTCAAAAAGATCGATAGTAGCCTAAGCAGAGACTCCTCATGCCAACTGAATATGGAGTTCAGACAATGTATTTATATCACCATCAAGTGGCAGGACTGTGTACAACCACCGACAACGACGGAGGACGGAGTCACAGTCGAAAGACAGAAGTGAGGATGGTCAGATGATGTTTTTCAGGAGAATGATGCTTTTGTCTAATTGAAACAATCCACATTCATACATTCACAATATACACACGTCTGCACACATGCATGGATTTATTACACATTTTGGGGATGAGTGTCCACTAATGGGGACATCGTGAACCAAATTCACTGAGTTTTATAAAGAAATAAATAAGAATGCACTCAGAGAACACACACAAGGTTTCACACTTCTGTAGATATTTTTATATGACACCCGGATCCAGACTTGTATGAAAATACACGTTGTGACAGTTGTGGGATACATTTCCAGTCAAGGGAGTGAAGTATTTAACAGAAAACGAGGGATAATTTAAACAAAATGATGCAATAAACAGGGCTGATTGATAGATTACACTGTGGTCATGTCCAATAAGCATTTTTTTCTGTGAATTTGGGGGTTTTAGCAACCATGTTCACATTTTAGATTTAGAAATGATCACATTGTGGGTATTTTTTAGGTTGATGTCAGTATTTTGAGACTCAATATATTTAAATTGGGTTACTATTAGGCCAACACAATGAAACAACTAAATTATTTCTCCACCAGAACTTTATTTCAGGCAATGTGGAGAAGGCAGCATCAGACATTATTTAGTGCCGGGAAATTAAATAAATAGAAAAGATAACTGACAATATGAAAGATCCAAGTAGTGTAGTTTAGTAATCAAAGGAGACTTATTTTTGATGTCAAGGGGAAGGGGAGGGGGTTCTGGTGGGGACTGAAATCCTGCTGTGGCCCTGGCATTGACATTAATTTTATTTTCAGCAGCCAACTGTGCTGGCATCTATTTGGTAGTTTGTGATAGGCTATCATCTTGTCCTTTTATTTGTTTGTACATTTGATTATCATTTCAGTTTTTTGTTTTGTTTTGTTTGGCTCACCTTCACTGGGCTGCCTGTTTGAGCCTCGCAGTCAGTGTCTATGAGGAATAATGACCAATTGATTGATCCCAATAACAGCACGTAGCTGCTCCTCATTGGACGTTACTGTGACTGATTGAAGAGGGAGAGAAGAGGAAGGCCGGACGAAACCATTCATCCGGCCAATACAACCCTCCGATTGAAAAATATGTTGAGTTTAACGAGCACTGGTTTGCATCTAGATTCGGATTTCAAAGAGGATTATCGGCGTGTATTTGAATTAGACGATGAGATTACAAATCAGGGTAATTTAGGATTAGATTAGCATTTTAATCACACGGTCAGCGGCTCTGAATCCCCCTCACATCCGTCTCATCCCTGCGAATAAACAGCCGAGGAGGCAGTCGGGATGCGGAGATGGTTTTGGTGACGCGGAGATGGATCCCTGCGAATATACCGAAATCCAAACAATAATGAGGATCCGGTTTGATTCAAAGCTAGTTTAGTCGTTCTTATCATTGATTTTTATATAAATGGCCATGATTTCCCTGCGGAGGCTTATTGTGCAGCTGTTGGTGCTGTTGATCCAAAGTGGATGGTGGGGGGTCGCGCCGAGCCCAACCGATGAGGGAGCACTCCGGGCCGGCCACGGGGAGCACGGAGAGCCGGGACACCAGGAGCCCCACAAAGACTCCTACAGCACCTTCGCCTCTGAGTTCCTGGAGTCCAGATATCTGTCCGATGACGGTAAGGATCTAGTTTAGTTTACCACAGGTTTCCAGTTGATTGATTACATCTCGTGCACAATAAACAAACTGTGCATTCATAACATACAGACAAATAAACAGAGACTGTAGGCAGAAACTGGACATGTGCATTAATTTAGTCTTGCGTCCAACCTCTCTGCACTGCACAGGGCCTTTCAGCACCCAGGCCAGCTCCCCCCGGTGGCAGCTGCCCACCCCCCTCTTTCTCACACACACACACACACACACACACACACACACACACACACACACACACACAGTTCAGATGGCCTCCCCCTAGTTGGCCCTTTAACTATCTTGAAAACAAGCCTCAGTTGTTTTTAACGTTTTGTTTTTTTTGTTGCTGATTTTGCATTTTCGCAGGTTATCCATTCCCCACCGCCCCACCAGTGGATCCCTTTGCCAAGATCAAAGTCATCGACTGCGGAGTGACCAAAGGATGCATAAGGTTAGAGAAGGATACATCTTTTGCCAGATCTCTCTGTCCCAAAACAGAAATCCAGTGCAGCTGTATTCCCCGGGGCTCCTTCATCCTAGATGCTGCGGCCTCACTTCAGAAAGCTGAAGCTAAACACGAGAACTCTCCACACTGTCTAATGTTTGTGCTCTGAAACCTTAAAGGAATGCAGTTATTATTTTTAGTATTGTTAATATGATGAATCACTGAGTTTTTCCACTATAAGATCTGTGGTAGTTCAACCATACTGAAAGTGAATCATGTTACTTGAAAGAGACATTCAGGGCTTGTATTTGTCTCTGTGCAGGTACGGGAAGCCAGGGTGTGATGCGGAGACATGTGACTACTTCCTAAGTTATCGTCGCATTGGGACAGACGTGGAGTATGAGATGAGTGCAGACACTGACGGCTGGGTGGCCGTAGGTTTCTCCTCTGACAAGAAAATGGTGAGCAGCTGCACAACCACTAAGACTAGACTGATATTCCTGCGTCTAGTCTAATCTGGGACAATACAACATCTGACTTTTATTTGGTGCATCAGTTAGGCTGAAAATGATGCAACTTTTTAAGAGCTTGCAGGAAATTATGAAACCAAATGATCAATAACATGTTTGAGTTTGACATTTATCACAAAATTATTGTCTACTGTTTACAAAATGTGACATATTTTCTTCTGGTCTGTTATTTAGTTTGTTGATTTAAAAATAACAATACAAATATATGAAATAACTTTAAACATTAGGTTCAAACTAAAGTCCATATACAGAACAATTCTGTCATCACATTAATAAAAAATAAACTTACCCAATATCAGTCAACATTTTCAGGCAAGTATGCAACATGACTAAGAATCTCTTATCTCTGCCTGTTCACACTGAGCTAAGATCATTTGAGTTATGGCCAAAGTTTACGTGGATCTCATGAGTCTGAGGACATAACAGTACATGTCTGTCATCCAATCATTGATCAGGTGGTATATGACATTGTCTGTTCTATTAATATAATAGACAATATTAATTATATGCAGCACTTTTTGAGGTAGTGGGGGTTGGGACGCCCCAAGGGGTCCCAAGATAAAGATAAAGGATGGACCTGATGATTAAAGGGGTAAATAAGAAAAACATATTTTTCTTATAGAAAGTTTTTTTAAAATTTTAATCAAAGTTTTGAATTGTCCTTGAACCTCTAAAAATCATTCAACTGAAATCTGAGAAGGAAGATTCACTCTTTGGTTGCTAACAGTTCATGTCCATTTCTTAATTTTAGGGGGTCACAAAAGATGTTTTAAAGTATTTAATTCACACTACAGATGATTAATTTGACACAACAAATATTTTTCATTCAATATTATTTATTTCACATCACACATGTTTTTGAAGAGTTTGAAAAAACAATTTTGTTGAACTTTCTTATTAATCTGTATTTTTACGGCCTCAAGATGAAGGCTGGGCAGTTTCTCAGTATCTATATCTTCATAATAACATCACTTAAATTTACATAGTTAACCAGTTGTAAGTTAGTACAAAGCAATTAACAAGATGACTTTTGATATACTCACCAGCTGAAAATGATAGATGCAGTTTGACTTCCAGTTTAAATGTAATGTACAACATACATTAGGGAGACAATATTTATAGGGCCTCTTGTATCTGTTCTGTTTCTTTCTTTCTTTCTTTCTTATCTCGCCACTTCAGACCTAAATTTGACCCCTTAAACATGTTCAAAAACTCACCAAATTTGGCACGCACATCAGGTCTGGTGAAAAATTTGATAAAATGTAAAAATTATCCCCTAAAGTGCCCAAATGTGCTCGAGAGCGCCACTTATGTATCTAAAATGGCCACCACGGCCTGTAGGAATGTTGTAGAGAGATCGAAACAAAACTCAATTATTTGTCTCATCAAGACCTACAAATCATATGCTGACACCTATGACCTAAATCCAACAATGTACAACTTTGCGCCAATTTTGGACCCCAAAGAAACGCTATCTCCTCCTAGGGTGTTAACAGTATCGGCTTCAAACTTTAATACATGACTTATGACACTGTGCTGAACAAAAATTATTAAAAACTTTGTAACAACTCTAACGGTTTAGATTTTGTAAGCCCCGAAAGTCGTAGTGCCACATTGCACCTTACAATGTAAACCAATGGGGAGGCAATCTCTGACGTCTAAACTATAAGTCAGACCGCTTTCAAACCTGTATCAATGGATTCAGGACGAAAATTCCTACTGAAATGCGATTTTTAATGTAAGATTTGGCCAAAGTCTCACCCTGCAGAAACTTCTCATACAGATTTGATGCTTCGCCATGACAGAGGAAGTTGCTATAACTTTATTGTACATGCTCCAGTCTGCACCAAACTTTACATGTTTGATAAGAGTCCAGGCCTGAACAGGTCTACATGACAATATTTCATCAGTGATGCAAATTGGCTGAATAGCGCCCCCTACGAAATTGCAGCAAAGCAGCCCCAGCAGCAGGCAAAACAGTGGACAAAGGAAGTGATGTTTATCTCCTTCTTGCACTGTCTGAAAACAGCTCGGGTCTGAAGACATCTACATGCCTGTGACAGATGCCCTTCGACTGCGCTGCGGCTTGACGTGCGCGGAGGTGCCAGGGCCCGTTCAACGCTGCTTGCAGCTTTTAATTAGTTTATTTTCACATATGGCCAAACACCTTTAGAAAAATATGAAAATCTCACACTTAACTTTAAATTATAATCAGCCCTTTTATTAAAAATTTAGCGAGTTAAAGAGTGAAAATATGTCTCATGTCTCACATGTGTGACAGTCCTTTAAAAAAAGACACTTTAAAAAACCCCCACTGTGGCTTAAACAATTACCGCATCCTGTCTGTCAAAATGACTCTCGTTACATTTTAGAGCTACTGTGTAATGTGACTCAGGACTTTATCTTTTTTTAATAAATGAATATATGGCATTTTGGAACACTAATTTTGATTTCTTGTTTCCTCCTATTTCCTCAGGGAGGCGATGATGTCATGGGTTGTGTCCACGATGATAACGGACGCGTGCGGATTCATCACTTCTACAATGTCGGCCAGTGGGCCAAGGAGATCAAGAGAAACCCGGCCAGAGACGAAGAGGGCATCTTTGAAAACAACCGTGTGACCTGCCGCTTCAAGCGGCCGTTATACGTCCCCAGAGAGGAAACACTTGTAGACTTACACCTGTCATGGTATTACCTGTTTGCATGGGGACCTGCCATACAAGGTGAGGAACAGAATAGCTACGTCAAGTCAACAATCTTTACATTTTTTTGTCTTTCATTACATTTTACATCATCTAACTTCTTTTAACAGGTTCCATCACAAGGCATGACATCGACAGTCCGCCAGTCAGCGACCACATGATCAGCATCTATAAGTATGAGGACATCTTCATGCCTTCCACAGCCTACCAGACCTTCAACTCTCCTCTCTGTTTACTGCTCATTGTAGCCCTCACCTTCTACTTACTAATGGGAACGCCCTAATTAAGCACAGCAGAGCACAGAGTGGGGAAAAAGGAAGAGATGAAGCAGCAATAAAACAAATTGCCATTTTTGTCCGAAGCTACATTCAAGTGTACACAACGAGAAAATGTATTAGATATTTTAAATAAGATAGAGAGAATATATTCATTACTCTGAACTCATAGCAATTGACAAATTGTTAAACTTACAGTATATTGTAGTGGTGTCAGTACAAAACAAGAGGTCTTATAAAAGTATTATAGTTTAAAATAGGCCAGTTATTTTCAGTATTTATGATAGCTTCTACACATTTAAGAATATGAGGACTACAAATGCCAAAATAAAATTAATCTTGCAAGTCTTTGAAATACTGCATGCACCTGGAAATCACTGCTGAGAGGAATAAAGGACCTGAAAATGTGAAGCACCCACTGTTCACTGGTGATGAGAAGACAGGGCCTCATGTTGAACTTGGCTGAGACACAAAGGTTTTCTGAGGACAAAAAGAAACCAAACAGCCTACAGGCTTTTGCACACACTCATCCTGTCCCTTCACTCTGTCATGTTTATGTAAATCCCCCTTTGCTAATAAACAGAGGAAAAAGACGGATTAACTTTTCTTTTACATCTGCAAGGTTTTAGGAACTGTGTGCATTTACTAAGAGAAAGATTTCATTAAGTTTTTGTAATGTTCATGTTTGGCACATATAAACGCTGAACTCATCTTATCCACAATTTCCTTTCAAGAGTTTTTTCCCCCTTTCTCAACCACACTGGCTGTTGGGTTTGTTTATCAGTACTGTGACACTACAACTGTGTGTTTCACAGAGAGAGACTGCGACATGAGTTACTATTGCCTACGAAAGCAATAACATATTGAAACAGGAGAAAACTGTGGATTTAAGGACATTTTGCTTGAACATGGACTATTTTTCCCCAGGTTGTAATTGTAGCCTTTTGATCTGTATTAAAAATGGCTGGGTATGTTCAAACAGTCTACCATGCCTGCGTATATGATCAATAAACCATTTAAGAATATACAATATTTACAAGAAAATACAGACCTTGTGCTGCATGAACAGATAGCTCTGTCAGTCAAAGACTATAAGGCCATTTAACATGAACTGTTACATTACTGGTTTGCATCCTTCAGGGACCTTTGTGTGTCATTATTACATACATTATAATATACAGTGTATTATACTTCACCAACAACTTTGTTTTAAGGGACCTGCTTCCTTTGATTACATGCACTAACATAAAAAATATAACTTTATAATGCGTGTTAAGGCTGTACTTTAGTATAGCTAGTAGCTATAACCATGACCCTACTAGTAAGTCACTATCCTAACCAAACCAGACATTAACACTTCTTATACATTAAAGTGATATGCAGGACTCTTGACCTCTGTATTTCATTTGACTCAAGACCATGATCACATGGTATGGAGCACAAACAGAACGTACAATATAATAATAGTAATAATAATAAAATAGCACAGGGCATGGCTAAAGTACAACAAATGTTACTTAAACAATGGACAGACATTCTACAAAAAGGCACCTAATTTCCAAATAACATTTGGTTTATGTGATTGTAATAACAAAATAGTTTAAACATAGATGGGCGGTTTAAAAAATACCGTGATGGGGTAGATGGGGGTTTTTTTGTAATTACTCACAATTCCAGAAGGGGGAGACAAAAGTCCTGCACTGCAACTTTAAATAGTTTAACTTAATACATTATGTAATGTGAGGACTAAAAAGAAAAACAGTATTTGTTTATTTAGATGAAATGTTTCAAAATAATAAAATCCATAATAAATAGTAATATAGTAAATAAATAAATGAATGAACAATATTACGATAAACAATACAACAAAATTCAATTAAAACTATATATTATATATATAATAAATAAATATGAGATTAAAAAACAAAACACAGGAAGAATTTGTTTTACCCATTTACACTACATTACCCATGAGGGTCTTGGGTATTCGTCAGCGTTACGTCATATGTTTTCCTCCTCACGCGGTAGGATCGTCCGTAGACTTCCGAAGCTGAATCGGGGAAGATGGCAGACGAGGAGGACTCGGCGCCGGAGCCTGCCGCTGCCTCTCCCCCGGAGAGCCCTCGCATTGGGCGGCCTCACTTTGTGTCTTTCTCTGAGAGCGTCCAGCCAGCCGTCGGGATGGTGAGCCAACTGTTAACCCAACCGTCGTCCCTCAAGTTTGACAAAAACATCAAACAGGCCTTCTATAACACCGGGGCGATGATCTTCGTGGCTATCTGCTGCGGGGCTGCTGTCCTGGTGTACTTCATCCTGGAGGCCTTCCTCCGCCCGCTGCTCTGGGCAGTGCTCTGCGGCACCTTCCTCCACCCCTTCAAGTACTCCCTGGCTCGGCTCGGCCGCTCGTGGTTGAGCGGCCTGCAGGACACCGGGACGCCCATCGTGGTGGGGACCCTGCTGGTCCCGGTGTGGTGTGTGAACTACGGGGTGGAGGCGATGGGCAGGCTGGTGCTGGAGAGGCTCACGGTGCTGCTGGTGATCGGGGCCGGCGCTCCGCTGGTCTACTTCCTGTACCTGTTCTGGAGGGTCATCGGCATGCAGGTGATGCTCGGACACGTCTGTGAGATCATCGGGACCGCGCTGGACTGTTTCCACACTGTGTGGGTGAGTGAATGGACGTGACAACTGGGTACATCCCCCCCTCCCAACCCTCCCAGTAACAATAACAAAAGACTCCCTGTGCCAGTCTGGATGGGCGAGGTCAGCTCTGTCAAAGGGGTCACTAACAGTCTGCAGCTCAGGTTGAATCACAATATTTATAATTATTAGTATTTTTATGGCAAATGTTTCACTGCTATCTGTAATCGTCACATACTGTATTTATAAGATCAAACAAAACAATAAACCAATAAATAGATTAGTCAATAGACAGAAATTAAATTAACAAATTAAATTCTTTTGGCTTTTTTTAAAAGCAAAAATGCCCCAAACTCAAATTCCAGCTTCTCAAATGTGAATATACGCAGGCTTTATTAAGTCTAATATGAAAGTGAATTAAACATATTTTGGTTAAAAAAAAGGGGGAACTTGTGACAGACATTTGTCATCAATTTCTGACATTTTATAAACCAACTGATTTATGTATTAATTAAAGTAAATAATCTGAAGATCAGTTGAATATGAAAAGAGTGGTTAGTTGCAGAATCATTGTGTGAAGTAGAACTTTGTTAATGACTGACACAATAACATATACTGATACAATTACACAAATGGTCATCAATAGTTAATAAATGCTAATACTGAATAACAAGCTGACTTACAGCTGCAAATTGTATGTCTTTGATTTGTTCTTTCCTAATAACGTTTATCCCATTAACCTCAGCGATGAGAGAGTATTTTTCTTGGAATATATGCCTAAACTTGTATGTCATCTGATCTAATTTGCTGCAGTTCCAGTGTCTGATTGATCAATACCTTATTATTCCAAAGCAGCTCTGGGGGCCTGAACCCAGTTGCGCTTTTACTAGAGACTAATTTGATTAAATGTTCCTCCTCAGACAGTCTGTCCTTTCTCCGAACGGTTGACTGACACAGGCTCCTTGTCTATAAATAGGTCGGAGGACACTGTATTAAATTACATTGAAAGATTTCTTTGTGTCCGGTGACACCAGCGAAGACCTTTGTGATGACCAGTTAATTGCAGGCCGGAGCATTGTATTACACACTTTTACTAACAAACAACAAGCAACAGATTGTTTGCTGCAGCCTGTTTTTTTTTTTTTTTTTTAGAGGTCGGAAAAAGTACAATGTGACAAATCAGTTTGATCTGTTAAAATGTGCAACAGTTCCAGGAAGAAGATCAGAGATATGTTGCTCTGTCGTGACAAACAGAGACAGACATCTGATATTAATTGTTGAGCTATGAACAATGAATTTGAAGAATGTGGTCTGTCCAGTCACCCTCATAGGGCGACTGGCTTATATGTTAATAGAAAGACATATCAAGATATTAACAGTAATGAAAAGTCATGTGAAGTAGTGAAATTGATGTTTAATACACATTGATACCATGTTGTTACAACAGACAAAACCAAATGTCTTAGTTTTTAGTCAAACTCTGCTTAAAATAATTAATTTGGACAATATAATTTTGTAAAATGATCACATTGTCATGATACGACACCACTAATGGTCAATAACAATAATATTGAAATTATCGCTCAGCCTCACACTGTAAACACTAACTAAAGTCTTTAAAATGAGCCAGAAAGTTCAGGGGATTTTAAAATAATTTAGTATTTGTGGAAGAAGCTCTGATGAATCAGAAGTCTCATTGTGTCTTTTTATCTTTTTATGATTTTATCTCTTTGGTTTTTCTTGTTTCCTCTCAGGTGTGCACTGTGGTTGTGGGCTACGTGTTGGCGGTTTGTTTCAAGTGGAGTCCTCACACCGAGCACTACCTGAGGGCTCTGGCTCTTCCTGTCTGGGCTGTCCTGCTCTTCTACATCGGTGAGTGGGTGGAGGGGAAGCCCGGGGAGCCTGCAGAGACACGACTGATGCTAATTCATACTTTTATGCAAACTCACTTTTTTTTTTTTTTTTTTTTTTTTGTCCCTCGGGAAGATTTCTTCACATTTTTCCCACCTGAGTTCAACAGGTTCAGAGAATGAAGCCAAACACAAGGAAAGGGTGTAAAATGGTTTTCTAGTTAAGTTAAGAACTGCCTCCACAGGCTCACAAGTCCATCAGACAGATCACATGCAGTGCTGCATTGTAAGATGAGGAAGTGTCCAGTATTTTTAGCACACTTACAGCGTGATGAAGAGAGGTATTGACCTTCAAGCGTGAAATGTTAAAGGTGATGGGAGCTATTAAGAAGCGCCAGGAGGAGGCTGTGGGCAAATCTGAGCAAATGTTTGGCATGATCACAGCATATAATATTATATAAATCCCTATTTATTTTGTTATAAACTAGACTTATTCCCAAAATGACACTGTTCAGTCAAAAATAAATATTTTGGTGTTTGTTAAAACAAGTAAATAACTAATAAGTGAAAATAGTCTTTAGTTGCTTTATAGATTGTCAACAGCCTCCACTTAGATACCCGCAGACAGAACGCTTGATATAGTCAACTTGACATTTTAATTTTCCTTCTTGCTTTCCAAGTTCTGCCGTACAGTGTTTGCAGGTCAGCACATGCTCTGTTATTATATAGGACAGCAAAGTATTCCAGACAAGTTTCAGTTTGCAAAGTGTTAAATGAACATTTCTCCACAGGAATAGAGAAAAAGTTTAAAACTGCACTCTCACAGTATTCAGATAATTCCTGGGTCTGCACCCGGGGCCCGGATCGGTTTTGTTCGGTCAGTTAAAACAACAAACTAGATTAATTTAGAAGTTTGTACATTTGGATATTTTGCAACACTTCTTCACTTCCATTTCTTCCTTCTTTAGTGTCTCTGACTGGCTCATGGAGAGTGCCCATATTTGTGGTTGTGGTTATACTTCTCATCGTGGGCTCTCAACAGAAGCCACCTGACCCTGCCAGAGGTGGGCATTAACACACACACATACTCACTTTTTATAATATCCACTACTGTAATTTGTCTTCCCTAGTCATCAAGCTCAACGACCACTCAGATTAAATCATATCTAGTCTCAGTTTTCTTAGCCCAGCTTTACCTAAAACAACACACACACACACAGAAGTGTGTCGCTTTTGCTCTGTAACACTGTTGTGCTCTGTTTGTTGCTGTGATTTTCTTTCTTTCTCTCTTTGTCTCCCCAGGAGAGCTGTCAGGACAGGTGTTGTCATTTGCTGCTAACACTTTTTACATGGCGATCTCCTGTAGCAACCTTCAGTCCAAAACTGAGCCCGGTGAAAACTCTGGTGCAGGTGAGGTCGCTTATTCAGGAGATTTATTACAGGTTACATGGGAAGAAAACACGAGAAAACCAGATACTAAAAGAAGAAAAAAATACTTTGTATTTTAATAGAGAAGTTTGAATTGTGTAACTTTTATTTAGTATAAGTTGAGTTTTTCTTTTTAAAGGAATTGCAGCTCAAGACTCTTTTGCTTTGGTTTCACTATTTGGCCATGGTGGTTTTCATTTGGTACAGCTAATCCAGGTCTGTTCTCTTTGCTTCATGCTTTCTTCCTCTTTATAATATGTTTGTCTTCCTCGTCTCCTCCAAGATGGCGTGGACTCTGTGGGTCCCGGCCCCATCCCTGCCACGCCTGGCTTCCCTCGGGGCTCTCGTTCATTACCGGGCGGCCTCTTCCAGAAAGAGAAGAGCTCCCAGAGAGCCAGTGATATCTACTTTATTCTGCTGGTCTGGGCCATAGTCCTGGTTCAGATCTGGCTCAACCTCTGGATCCTACAACTGCTTCCTATCCCAGTGGCCGGTAATACACACATGAATGCACACTTCTCCTGTCACATGCTTCTCCTTAGATGTGCTGCACTCACTCCAACGTTGCATTGATACTGTAGTGTGGATGCTGAAGAAGCTGGTGGTCCACTTTGGCATGAAGAGCTTTATTAAGCGGACTCTCACCGCGTGGTGGGCGGTGCTGGAGAAGTTTGGACGTGAGCGAGAGGAGGCCCTGCTGCCTGGACCAATCAAAGGCCTGGCTCAGTTCCTGCTGCGTACTGACACTAAGGTAACACCTCTGACCGATCTCCTGGTGCAGCTACTGTCCTTATACCCCTCTATCTTTGATTTTAAACATCTAATCAACACACACACACATATTTTCTCTTTCACTGATGTATCTTTTTAGTGTTCACGGTGTTCACTGTCCCCATTAAAGGCTCTCAGTGACTATTAGGGCCTGTCTGTTTGATTTCCACTGGTCATGAAGGATTCTGGAAAAGTACTAAAATAATTCAGCAATAAATATCCCTTGACTTTAATACAAACAGTCCTGTTTTAAGGGGTATGAAATATATTAGCTTCGAATAAAATATGACGAGGATTATACTAGGACTGTTCACAGCTGGAACACTTTATTGAGAGACTGACAAACAGATGTCACTCGTAGGATCAGTTTCAGATACTGTGCAGGATCCTTTCTCTATCAGACATCTTGTATGGTTTTCGTGTAAAAAATATATTTGTGTTCATGTTTTAATACAGATTTTGAAAGCTACTGTTTGTACTTTTCATGCGTTTTAAGATCAAAACCAGCAAGGTCTTGTAGAATTTTTTTGCACTATGATGGACATAAAACATAAGCCATGCCAAGTCTTATGCATATGCTTTCAATTCAAAGTTGGTCAAAATCACAATTTAAAAAAAGAAATAAATAGCATTTACAAACATAGGAGCAAGCAACATCAGTCTGAATGTAGAATAGTCACAAAAACAGCTACACAGTTGTGTTTTTGTTGTGTTTGCACTTATTAAAACCCCCTTTCACACCTGATTTGACATTGTCATCATTCAGCATAAACTCCTGAGTCTAGAAAAAACTGAGGTGGATCTTAGAGTGATGAATCTGGCGCCACATAAATGACATTTCTCAGTTTCAGGTCATTTAGCTGATGAATCCTCCATAATGTTTCATATTTTTCCAGTTGTACTGACACTAACGGCCTCATCGCTGACACTTTCTACATGAAAAGATGTCTTTGTCTTGTAGATTTTGAGATGTAGTTACGTTGTGTGTGTGTAATCACAATGATTTGCACCCCACTGCACTGTATAGCCAGTCCACACTCCCTGTCGTTAAAACCTGCCTGCAACGCTCCCCTTCCCGATCCTCCCTTTACTGCCTGCACCCAAACACAGGTTGTGTTCTTGTCACACGGGTATCTGTGATGACTGCTGCACAGATCTTTCCAATAATAATCTTCCCAATGTCTCTTTGTCTCCTCCCCAAGCTCTGGCATTGGCTTAACAAGCAGGTAATGATCTGGGGGAACAGAGTGCTGAGAGAACGAGAGATTGACAGAAAGTGTGTGTGTGTATGTGTGTGTGTGTGTGTGAGAGAGAGAGAAAAAGAGAGAGGAAGAAAAAGGAAATAACCTGTGAAGGCGTGAGCACACCTCGCAGTAGCTTGGACTGGCGCTTTACCCATCCATGTCATCACCTTCTCATGCTGTCTAAATGTTTGTCCTCTTGCTGCTGTTTCCCGGCTTCCTGCTTTTATTCATACAGGAAGCTACAGTCGGGGAGGGGAAGGGGGGGGACTCATCGGTCCCTCAGCCCCGTCTGTATCTTCCCCACTGTGATGTACCTGGCAGGTTTGGCTTGAGAGTGTGTGAGGTGCATGGAGAGATGGTTGATGTAGACAGAGCAGTGCAGAGTGGGAGGAGAAGGGCAGTGTTTCCGGAAATTCCTGACAAATAAGCTTATTAAGTTTTTTAATGAAGATTCTGGAGAAACACTGCCCATGATCTCCAAGAAAGAGCCCTTGGAGAGATGCGGTTACGCTTCAGGAGCTTCTATGGGTGGGGATGGGGCTGGACATGGACAAAACAATGGAAACAGTGACACTTTTTGACACTTTTTTTAGGGTCAAATGATGAGATTTAGACACCAGCTTTGCTTAAATATTCAACTGAGATCTTGAACTGTTGGATGGTCATGGTGAACCATTTAGACATAATCACTTGCACAAGATGCTCATGCTGGTACAAATTCACCACAGTGTTTAAACAGATAGCCGCAGGCCTGTGTTGAAAGTGTCGTCTGGCTTTGCTTCCTTAAAGTATAAACTGATCTGAGTGCAAGAAAAATGGTGAACACAGTGAGAGTTTCAGTCTAGGATTTGTGCTCCTTACTCTAGTTTATTTGCTCTCATGCACTGGCTTTGGAGACCTGAATGCCAGTTTATGAAGCATAGAGTTCTCTGTGTGTAATGTTAATTATGTATTCATGATTTTGAATATTTTCCCTGTGCCGTATTTAGAAAATGCAGAGTTTGTAACTAATGCACTGACTGTGTGTGCTATATAAAACTTCATTAGTGGTTTCATGTTGCACTAAGTGGTGGTGGTTGACCTCTTAAGCCGATATTTGCCGCTAATTGGTACCCAGCATACTAAGTTTCCAGTATAATTGCCTGAATTGCTTCATTCAAAATTTAAATTCTTTTTCTGATGTGGTGTTTCCATTTTTTTGTTTACCAGTGTTTTTGCTGTACTGGGTTTAGTTTACAATTTATAATTCTTCTTCCTTTAAGGTAAGACTACATTCTTATAGACGGTAAGAAACTGAATTCGGAAAAGACATTCACCTAGAAGATCACACAGATTATTTTCTGCAGTATCATGTCACCATTAATATATTGACAAACCATCGGGACATGGCTTCATGGGAAAGAGGCGCCCACTCTTCCAGTAACATAACATCGACTCCAGTTAACTTAATTTTTAACATGTAGCATCTGTGACATTAACAACGTGGGCACACACACACATACAAATGTAGACTAAAGCTGTTATAAGTTTGTTGTTGATGCAGTTTTGGAGCATTGAGAAACCTGAGTTAAGAAATTGCACCAGTTTACAACAGAGTAGATACTTTAAAAGACCGATGGACAACGTTACGACACATTTAAGCTTGGAATAAGTCACCCATACAGCATCACACAGCCTACATCTTGCCACTTGCATGTTGCCATGCTGAAGTGCAAGGATACGTGTGTGTGTGTATGTGTGCAGACGTCCTCGCTGTTGGTTCATTAAGTAACTACTTTATCGTCATATCGGGCCTGAGGTGGCAGCTTCTTGACAAGGGAAGGACGCAGGTTTCTCCATGTGTCTGATCACTGTATGTTTTTAACTGCTTCACAACAGCACTGACTTCCTGTCTGCTTCTCACCCCCCCCCCCCCTTCCGGTCCTTCCCTTTTCCTCTACTCCTTCTCGTCTGTATCTTCCTCCTCTCTGTGCAGATGATTGTGTGGTTGGAGCGATCTCTGGATAAAATCATCAGCATCTTCATCATCATCCTCCTGGTCACAGGGACACTGCTCATGGCTCTGCTGCTCACCGCAATGGTACTTTTTTTTTTCTTCCTTTTAATTACTTCACAGCATTATGGAAATACTGACGGTCACCTGGATAAGAAATTAAAATAATTTATCTTTCTAGGTTCATCATGAAAGTGTTCACATTATTAATGTAACCAGTAACCTCATCAACGAGACTGTCTCCAACCACCCAGAATGGGCAAAGTACTTTTTACTCTCTTTTTGTTTTTCTCTTTTGCATTTGGAGTTATTGTCTCTCTTCTTCTACCTGAGTGTCCTCCTCTCTTTTTTTTTTCTTATGCCGCTCTCCTCTAGTTGGCTTCCAGAGGCTTGTGTGGTCCAGAAGGCTCTGAATTCAGCTGCTACTAATGTCTATCAGCATGGGAGAGAATGGATAACACACCGGGTAAGAATAATAATGGCCTTTATGTTACTCATTGATTCATGTGAATTTGAATATGGAGGTTTACACTTCGGCAGCCTGTTATTCAGTGAATCTTTGTTCTTTTTCTTTGTGTGCAGCTCCATAAGATGTTAGGAGACAAGGCGAACCACACAGCTGTGATTGAAAAGCAGGTTTTGGAGCTTTGGGACAGACTCTACCACTCCTGGTTTGTGAAGGTAGCATGTGAGGGGTGACATTTACAATCTCCTGAACTCTTATACTCAGCAGCATTCAGTTTTACATGAAATACTATCTACATCTGTCTAGAACGTGACCCACTCCGGACGCCATCGTGGTCATAAGTCGCTGATTAGACACAACAGCTGGTTAGTGGACATCCTGGACTGGAAGGACATTGCTGCCTTTCTGCAGGAAAATATCGAGACTCTGCTGTCTGTAAGTATGGGTGTGTTTCAACACTATCTGCTCTATGAGGAAGAGAATTTGCATGTGTTTTGCTTTTATGTATCTGTCATCACACACTTCACTTCACTTCACTTGAAAAAAAACTAAACAGCGCACTACATCATTTGTCAAGTGATATTTCAGAAAATGTTTACTGTGGTCTTGTTGTTTCGTAGATCCTGGAGTCTCTTTGGGTGGTGATGAGTAGGAACGTTGGCCTCCTCTTCTCCACAGCAACCACTCTCTTCACCGTCTTGTTCCACAGCGGCACGGCTCTGCTCAACTTTGCCCTCAGCCTGGTATGAAACATGACCTGTTGATTATGTCTGTAAAAAGAAATAACCAGATCTATTGGTATAATTAGGAAATTAAGATATTGTTCATAGTGCAGTATATAATCTGGGCAAGTACATTTCCCACAACTCTTCACAGAATCTTTCTTTTACAAAAACTCTTTGTCAGAATTGCAACTCACTCAAATCTTTTATTTCAAGAAAGTCAGTTTCTCACAATTAATGATATTAAAATTTTACAAATGTGTACTTTTATATATAAGATACAATTCAAGTAGGTAAATATTCCAACACATTTCACAATCCAAGTCAGATTCTCTTACTCAACCAGACAATCATCTAATCTTCATCTTCCCAAACACCTGACGGCCAGATTTTCAATCAGATACAAGGGTCCAAATTTACAGAAGTACTATTCTCATTGGGTGGAAAATTCTTCATCCTTTAAGCCCTTAAGAGCATATTTTAAAAAGGGCTTTTATTTTGGTTTTATAATCACATTTTTTTGTTTTTTCTTTTCTTTTTCTTTTATATGTACATATGTATATTATTAGATAGAGGTAATTAATAAGATTAGTCTAGTTTACCTTGCGTGGCGGCTTGATTTGCGATATCACATCACGACATCACGAGATCTTGTCAGGCTCAATTTATGCGCTTGTGTCAGAACCACAGTGGTTCAGACCAGTTAGCGTCTTATGAGGATTCTCACATGATCTTGTGAATCCAGCTGCCTCACAAGGTAAGACGGCAATAGACAGATGGTTCATCTAATCACCTGCCAAATATATAAGTGCCTGCTCTTTTCCAAACAGTCTCCAAGTACAACTTCTCAGATGGTTCTGTGTAACAAACCATCTGGCACGTCAGGTTCAATTTTTTTTTAATTCAGTTCAAGTCAATTTTATTTATAAAGTGCCAAATCACAACAGAGGTTATCTCAGGGCATTTTTCACATAACGCAGGTCCAGACTGTACTCATTATTTACAGAGACCCAGCATTCCCCCATGAGAAAGCACTTGGCGACAGCGGCAAGGAAAAACTCCCCTTTAACAGGAAGAAACCGCAAGCAGAACCGGGCTCTAGGTGGGCGGCCATCTGCTTTGACCGGTTGAGAGAGAAAGAGGGAGGGAGAGGGAGAGAGGAGAGACACAGAGAAGCACAATAACAACATTAACAACGATAATAATAGAAATATGACTCATAGTAATAGCAGGTGTGGGTGTCAAGCAGGACCATGGGGGGGTCCTGTTAAGTTTGAACTCAAACTTAAAAACCATCTAGCTCAAATTGACATGAGATTGCAGCTGTCACAGAAACTTTCTATCATACATTTATTCATCATATATGTGTTTGCATGCAGGTAATTTTCCTGACTACACTCTTCTACCTGCTGAGCTCCAGTGGAGAATACTACAAACCTGTCAAATGGGTGATCAGCCTGACACCCCTCTCCCAGCCAGGACCCTCCTCTAATATCATAGGCCAGTCTGTAGAGGAGGCTATCAGGTAGTCACACACACACACACACACACAAAATCATCCCGTCTGCATAGGCGATAGCTAAAGAGTCTAAAAATACATCTCAAGGTTATTATTTTCGACTTTGTGTGTGTTTGTTTACCCCTAGAGGAGTGTTTGATGCCTCTCTGAAAATGGCCGGTTTCTACGGCCTCTACACTTGGCTCACTCACACCATCTTTGGCATCAACATCGTCTTCATTCCTTCTGGTGAGTCCGCATGTTCACAGCAGATCATGCTGTCATTATACCTGCTCCTGCCAAGCCGCTGTTGGTATTTTCTCACTCTTTGAATCCTTCTCTCCTGGCACTGAAGCTCTGGCTGCCATCCTGGGCGCGGTGCCGTTCCTGGGGACCTACTGGGCAGCGGTGCCAGCTGTGTGCGACCTGTGGCTGGCGCAGGGCGAAGGCGTCAAGGCCGTGCTGCTCCTCATATTCCATCTACTTCCAACATACTTTGTAGACACAGCCATCTACTCTGACATCTCTGGGTATGTATGTTTGGCTGTTGTCACCAGTTTGTTTTGCATTATTTTATTGTCCAGTTTTAGGGCTTCAACACTTGACTAACAAATTTCAACGCAGCACCCGTGACCGAGTATGTAATGCGGACGAGCCTGGTTGGTAGCCTAATATGGCTTTGAAAGGAAACCAAGCTGTCTATCAAGTCTATAAACAGTGTGTCCATTTGCCTCGGCCAGTTTCATAAACTGTCAGCTGATGACAACAACACCAGACAGCAGGCAAGATAATGCTCCATCTCAGCTGTCGAAGTCTGTTGACTGTTAGGTGTCGCAGGAATGATGGTTTGGCTTACAGTAGGGAAAAACACATCATCGGAGATACAGACTTGGGACACAACATCAGCTTTATAGTGGAGGCGATGCACTGATCATAACTAAATACACACATTGTGTAAAAATGTTTTAGCCCAGAAAATTCAACCTCATATACTTAGCATTATTGCCAAACTATTTTCAAAAGCATACTTCACATTGTATGGCTTGAGTTCAGGCATTTCAGTGAAAATTACATTGGAGAGTCATATTTAATCAAAGTTTTGGTCATCTCATGGTACTGGAGCTGCAGTCAGTGTAGTTGTTCGCCAAAATGCACTGCACTGATGATCTACGTTGTCAAAAAGTAAAATCCAGAAGACAGATCTCAGATGCTGAACGCACAAACATGGAAAGCTATCAAAACGATGCATCATCATGAAACAATAATGTCACTCTGACAAGTCTTTAAACTATTAACTGATAGTCTAAAAACACCTGGTGTACTTTTTAGAAAATATGATTTGTAGTTAACGAGGTAAGACATGTAAAAAAACGGTGTGGTCTGTCTCTGTGTTTCTCAGGGGTGGACACCCCTATCTGACAGGTCTGGCGGTGGCTGGAGGAGCATACTATCTGGGTCTGGAGGGAGCCATCATCGGTCCCATCCTCCTCTGCATCCTGGTGGTGGCGGCCAACATCTACAGCGCCATGCTGATGAGCCCCAGCTCTGCAGTGCCTACACCGGTGCAGAGCAGCCGGCCTCTGCACCCCCTCAGGTTAACACAACATCCGAGAAAAACAACGCAGGCAGCTGGAAAAATCTCCAGTAAAATGCTAACAAACTCCATCATTATCCTCTTGTTTGTCACCCTCAGGAGCTTCTCAGAGTCCACCCCCTCTGTCCTGCAGAAGACCAGTGAGTGAAAGCAAGAGGGTGTGTCCTTGTGGAACATCATCTGGCTTCCTATTGGCTGATTCCTCAGGGGAAAAGGCTCCCCTCCCTATCCTGCCCCTGCTCCGTAGGGTCGGCCCCCCCTGACCAAGAAGAGATGGCGGCGTAATGACTGGCTACCCACAATGCCGTCTGCTCACCAGAGCTGAGCGATATGGCACTTGCTGCTCTCATTCAACCTAAAATCACAAATGCGAGCGTAGATCCTAAACCTAAACTTGGACCAATGACATGACATTGGGCTTAATGATTATGAACAGGGGAGACATTGATACTAATCACATCATCTCTCAGAACTCAGTGCCTCAATTTATTTTATAATGTTGACAAATGCCTAAAAATTATTGTGTAATTTGTGGCGAATTGTGAGATGATATATTTTATCTATAAAGCCCCTGATTTCCACTCTGCACACCCTGGCTGTTTTAAAAATACAGTATTTGGTCATGCAGTATTTGTACTCCCTACCTCTCTCCTCACGGAGGCTCACGTAGAGTCTGTAGTGACGATAAAGACGTACTGAACACTTCTTGCCATAAACGTTCTCACTGTCTGGCTCAAGAGAAGGAGTTAATCACTGTTTTTAGTTCCCTCGCTCTCCTGGACCAGACTTTCATCCAGGAAATCTCTACCACTGTTTTACTTTTTTTTTTTATAAGAATCCACATGGTTGAATCATAGCAAACGTCACTGCTTACTTTTAATGGATACATGCTTCTGACATGGCAGGTTTAGATTGATGAGAATGACTTTAATGGATCAGATTGGTCCAAGACCGGAGGATTATCGAGGGATTCTGTCTTTACATTTAATTTATCTCAAGCTTAAGTTTATTCTTTAACACACTGTGAGTGCAAATACAAACAACTACACCTTTTTATTTTTTTTACACGCTTAGCACATCTGTCAGTATTGATGCATGTTTACACTCAGAATATCTCGATATCGACGAGGTCGGCTGAGTATTTTTCTGAGTATGCTCAAGTTTCATAACTGTGACACTGTCTCCATCACGACTAATCTGTAGTTTCAATATCAAATACATTAGAAATGTCTTTATTTTTTCTACTCACCTCATCTGTTCTTGCACTTTCCCCACTCCATACTTTAAACTACAGAGAGCACTTTTCTGAAAGCAGAGTACAAAGTAGTTTATGTCGCTGGAAGCTTTAATGAAGAAGCGGTACAGATGAGTTGTATTTGTAAAGCGACACATTTATCATACATGGCTACTGTGTTAGCTGCCTGAGGGTGGGAGGGTTGTATGTGTTCTGGGTCGGGTTAGAACAAGCGTTTGGTTTCACTGTTTAACTAAATGATTGTAGTTTTTATTTGATACTGTTGCCATGTTTGTTTTTTTAAAGTACTGGATATGCACTGACCCAATAAACATTACCATTTAAACAACACTGGCTTTGTTGGTCTGCTTTTTGGTGGAGGTATAGCTGCAGCTAATCATTATTTTCATTGCTTATTTATCTTATTGTTGATAATCATTGTTGATTCATTTTTTTATTAATCATTTGGGCTATAAAATATCAGGAAACAGTGAAAATGCATATCACATTTCTCATATATAATATTTGACAGTCAACTAAAATCAATTAATCGTTTACATTTTTTAAGCTAAGGTTTTGATTTTTTTTGCCTCATTTAAAAGGCAAAATCAAAAATTTAGAAAAAGTGTTTTTAAAAAAATCAAACAATTTTAGTCGATTCATTTTCTGTCAAATATTTACTTCGTGCAAATTTCCAAACCAACCTCAGTGTTTGCATGGACTGACTGTGAGAATGAACAATGTGTTTGCTCAATAATATGGAAATTAAATAAAATATATAAATATAAAATAGCTAAGAGAGCACATAACAAGAAAACCTGCGGCTAAACAACTAATATACTTGCAAACATACACTTATTAAACTTGCAGTTAGATCATCATCAGAGAAAATTAGCATAGAGAGGTTTGAATGACGCAGAGGAACCAGTTTATGAACTTTGTCTGTAATCACAGCAACAACAAAGCATAAAAGACAGGAAAGGGACAGATTTTATAGTTCAAAATGGGCCCTTAAGGCCTAATACAACCCTTCCACATGTGGCCTGCGTTAGAGGACTGAGACTGTGGTTCCCAGGATGGATTTTGTTGAATTGTACAAATATAAAGCAGGTCACAAATGGAAAAAAACACCCAACATCTAACTTTCCATGGATAAAAAAGTGAAAACTTCCCTCTGTGTTTGTGTGAATTGAGTCAGACTGTGTCATCTGGTCTGTGAAGACTTTACAGATTGTCAATGTGTCAGCGAGGCTCTCGACAGATGGACAGAATAAATATCAAATCCTTGGAAAGCTGCAGTGTGGCTGCTGGTGATTTAAGTCTCAAGTCTAATACACAAACAGTGACCACAGAGTGAAATTCCACTACTGAGACTAAATTCAAATGACTGTTGTTGAGTAACTAAAAATCTGACTTTTATAAACTTTGTTATGATAAATGGAGGAGGAAGTTCTCAGTAAACTAACATTGAAGTATTTAGGTACTCTTGATCTATGTGTTAGCACTGAATGTGAGATACCACATAATGTAAATTGTATTTAATGTTTGACTGATTTAATGTGTTGGCCTGATGAGACTGGAGTTTTAGGTGTTTTGGGAACAAAGGAAGATTATCTGTGATTTATTGATGATGGTCACAGTCAGATAAAGAATAAATATCACATCATGAAGTCTTTGTGTTGTGCTATGAGTTCTGAAAGACTGCAAATCATAGTAATCTTCCCAGCTGATAGCCGAAACAAAACCATGAACTTCCAGGTGACTTCACACTCTGACAGTCTGTAAAAAAGCAACAGAAATCTTACTGTAAGAAAGACCTCACAGTGCCATAAGAGACTATTCAATCCATGGAGAGTGAGGAGGAAATGGACCAGAAAATAACACATTTTATTAACCTCAGTTGAAGCTCCACATGAATGATCTTAGACTTTTTTTTTTTTTTTTGAATGAGCACTGTGGCTTATAAAAGCTGGTAGTTTAATATCTGGTGGTTAAATGCAACAGCCTGTCAAACATGACAAAATCTCTCTATACGTTATAAAAAAGTGCAATGAATTCAGTCAAAGCAATAAATTCCAAGATAATGTAATAAACACTTGAGGTAACAACAACTGCTGACTGTTGTATAACAATAATAACAAGAAATAATCAAATAAAAGAGTTTGTCAGGTGACAATTGGTGTGGAGTCTAAATTAATGAGATTTAGTGTCTTAATAATAAAATATAAAGCTGATTTCACAAACAAGGATCAATAAAACGCTCAAAACAAATTAATTAGATGGAGTTCATAAATTCACTCTGTTCTTCTGAAAATGCTTCAATATTCTGTCTTTTCTTGGAGTTTCCCCTCCGGGCTGCGGTCTGATTTGTCTCTGATCCATTTCTCCAGATCAAAGACTCCACACAGTTCTTGTGAATCAGCACATTAAAACCAGAGTCTTCCTTAGCTCACCCCATCTCTAAATCTCCTTAACGGCAGAATCTTTCATTTCAGTAACACAGAGGAACACAGAGACGGGGTCTCCTTGAAGAGGACTTCTCTTGGATGTACATGGCAGATTAATTTTCACCCAGGACCAGAAGGAAGCAGAGGAACAGGTTCAGGTTTTGCAGATTTACTTTCACATCTGAGGTTCTCGGCTTTTCTTGCTTTTATAAAATGTTAAAACCGTGAAACTTGAGTCTGATGCATCAGTTTTGGCCCTACTGGAGACAAAGTTTTACCTGGAATGATTGGTAATCTGTGATGAGAAGCTGTTGTAGTATGAAAATATCAAACTAGATTAGATTTTACTATACAGAAGATGCATTGAGAACAAAAAAAACGCAGAGAATCAACACGTAATATTAAAGGTGTGTGTGTGAAACACTGCTGTCTAAACAATACGTCTTCCTGGTTGCTCTTGGTGGGTCTAATCCTGACAAATGAATAATTCAGCAGATCAAGTCAAGGAGTCTGAATAATCCACTCTCCACAAATCAAGCACTGAGTCTGCTGCCCGACTCCATTACCTTCACACTGCACTGGCGTGTTTATTAGGAGGAACAGAGAACAGTCTAGACTAACTTCTCCTGCAGCACTGTACTTCTCTCACTGTGGGGAGATAACAGATTATAATCTTTTAGCACTCATGGGTGGCTCATGCAGAGGTCGTCACAATTCACACAACCCCATGCCTGTGTGGTTTACACTCTGTGCTGCTCTTCCTCTTTCTGCTAAAAGCTGAATTGATTCTTTCAAGCAGGCAACTGTGTTAACAGTTAAAAATGACATATTACTAAATCATTAGATCATCAGCATATATATCAGATGGTGAGCAGCAAGAAGTTGCAGGAAAGAAATAGCAAATATATGTGAGGTATTTAAAAAACTGTTTCCATTATGTCGTCTGTCCTCCAGAGAGAACTGACTAACTAACATGTGAAGAGGAGTGATTATACTCCGACACAAAATGTATTCAAATAGATGTTTTAGTCCAAGTTGGATCTTCGTTGGGTAAAAAGAAACAAACTGTAAAATGTCCCTCTCAGTACATGTTGGGTTAAAATGTTTTTTGAAAAGCAGATTTTACAATCAACCAAACAATCTCCACTTTGACCATATCACATGAAACAAAGTGGATGTTGAGTACAGACTGTAGTGTGTTTCCATAGTCAAGAATGAACTAGTGAGTATTTGCATTATTGACCAATCCACCAACCAATTTCTGGATTAATTGGTTAATCGATTGGTCCATAAAATGCCCATCATAGGTTCTGAGAGCCCATAGTGACGTGCTCAGACGTCGTTTTGTCTGATCAATAATACACTAAATTTTACTATCATATATGACTAAGGAAAAAAGAAAATACTCACATTTGAGAAGCTGAAAAGTTGAAAGCTAAAAGTTTTTTTTAAAATTGTTGCAGATTAATTTTCTGACAATCAACTAATCGAATAATCATTGCAGCTCTGTAGACCTCCACTTTTAAGCACACACAGATGAGAAGTTCTAAAAGTGCTCAGAATAATGAAGAGCTTCAACATCTCTGGTTCCATGACAACAAAAATGTGTTGATGAAGACAGTGAAATATGGTTGAAACCTCCAGGACAAGCAAGTAAGCAGATCTTGAGTGCAGATTGAAGAATGAACTGTGAAGCTCAAACTCAATCCTTCTTTATTTAAAAAAAAAAGGATATCAGCAGATAAATCATCAGATTTTTCAGACTCTTAATATTCATATCTGTATCAGCCTCTAAAAAAAGAATCAGTCGATTTAATTAATCACCAGGTGAAGAAAAGACTCATTCACACTTCTAACTGCCATTTTTGTGCAGATGACTCATCTTCCTTCATTAGAGTTGATGTCAGTGACGTCCTGTTACTGTTTATGAAGACAGAAAGGTAAAGTGTGTGTTATTAGTGTGTATGTGCAGACAAAAGGATGCAGAAATCAACATTCTCCTTGTCGTGTTCTGTAAACTTTTTCACCTTTATTTGTCTACATTTGGATCAGCTCAGTGTGGAACCCTGGACATGTCAATTAACTTCAACCCCCCCCTCCTCCCCCACCCTCGCCTCTGCCCACCCCCCCCCCCCCCCCCCCCCCCCAAAAATCAGAACAATCGATACACTCCCTCTATGTCACAGTCGAAACGCTCACATCTTCACCACACAGTCATTCGCTCAGACATGAAATCAGCTGATGGCCTCCTCTCGCTACCGTGTCCACAACAAAGATGAATAGATGACGCGTCCTTATGTGTAAACCCTTCCTCCACTGGAGGAAGCCTAAATGGTTCAAAGCTTTAATGAAATCACCTCTCCCGCCCTGACTCGCAGCGGCAGGAGTGATACATTAAAAAAAAAAAAAAAAAAAAAAAAGGAAAAAGAAAAAGAGAGCGTGATGGTTGAAATGAGAATGACGCATTGATGTTACTGTCGAGCTGTCTGGCTCGTTCAGATATGATAGAAACCATTGTGAAATACTGCAGGTGAGCTTACAAAAGTGAGATATGTAGTCATGGATTAAGATATGTCTGCTGCTGCTTGCTGTGCTCTTTGTAATCCACAGTTCGACCCTTTTCACTCCTTATTCTGTCCCTGATTAAGTCTCCAAACGCACCTCAGCGACATTTGCTTATTCTAACAACTGCAGTCTCTTTCCTGCTGTATACGTGTCCTCAGGAGAGTGCAGAGACTCGGCTCTTATTAGAGAATAAAAGCAGCTTTTTTTTTATTTTTTTTTTTTTTAGCTCTTTTGTACAACGGAAGCAGGGATACGCTGATCTGCCATCAAGTCTACGCTACGGGCTCTGGCTGTCCAACAGCGAGGGATCTGAGAGCTGTTTGTTCTAAAAGTACACGGGGAGCTGATGGGACTGGGATTAGTACTGAAGACACATGCTCACATCCACATCCACACTGACGCACACCCACACACTCCGCTGGAGGAAAGAAGCCCTTGGAGTGTATTTTTTAAGAGGTCGTTGAGAAGAAGATATGACAAAATGGATTAAATTATCAGGCTGCTGCAGCCTTTTTCCTATATGTATACAGGATGTGTGTGTGTGTGTGACTATGTTGTGTCTTATGGGAGAGCTCTCTATGGTTTAACACTACATTAATTAGAGTGCTCTCTCTCTCTCTCACTGTGTGTGTGTGTGTGTGTGTGTGTGTGTTAGCTCTATGTTAAACATCTTTAAAGACAACATAGACGGACAGACTACTGCTCTGTGGCACTCTCACAGGACTGTAGAAACACACAAAGCCATGTAAAAACTGGACATAGAAATCTCAAGATATCACAAACATCATATTTCTCTATCTCTAGATCTCTGCTGATGGCAGACGTCGTGTTCGGTCCTCTCACTTTTTTTTTTTTTTTTTTTTTAAAACGTGTCCCTTGGAGTTCCTCGGCAAAGAGGCTTCAGTCTGTAGGATGAAAATGCAGAGGAGTAACACCAGAGGGAGACATACACTGCTGCAAGACTGTAGGAGGGGCTCTGACACAGGCACACGGGACAGTCTCTCTCTCTCTCACACACACACACACACACATACATAGGCACACACACACACACGCACGCTCACTTACACATGCACCCTTCTTCATAGGAGTTCACCAGAGTTCATTTTTAAAATCCATTACAAAATTAAATAAAAAAAGAAGAAAGAAAGAAAGAAATAAACAAGGAATTCAGCCCCCTTCTCAAAGCATACATTCGTCTCCATCCATTCACATACAAATAAGTGCACACTCTCTCTCATAAGAGGCAGACAGTAAACGTTAAATGATGAGTTGAGGGGTGGACTGCTTTGTCCAGGGAAGCTGTGAGTGCAGAACCTCGCCTCCTCCAGTCTCATATTCACGCGCACGAGGAGCGAGTCACTCTCTCCGCAGTTAAAATCTCTCTTTTTTTTAAAAAAAAAACAAAACAAAAAACAATGTAAAACAACAGCCAACAGTCGTCTCCTAGAGGGAGTCTTTCCTCTCTTCTCACTCCGAGGAGGGTCAAACACACTCCTCCCTCTGATCTCTGGCAGAGGTAGTACCGTCCGGTCCGTCCTCCTCTCTTCCCGAGTCCCCTCGTGGGAAGTCTTTCCGTTCCTGGTGCCCAATTTTAACAAACACGTCCGTTCCCCTGATTGCTTACTCTGGGCCGCTGTGTGTGTAAGTGTGTGTGTTTGTGAGTGTGCGGAGTGTGGTCAGAAGACCTCTGGTAGTGTGACGTTACGGAGCAGCCACTGTTGGGAGCGTGTGTGTGTGCAGTCTCTGACGCTGGGCACCTGGCTGTCCTCCTCGCTGGCCTTGTCCAGACACTGGTTACTGTTGACGTGGATCAGGGTCAGCTTCTGCACGGCAGGGAGACACAGAGAGCATGTGTGTGTGTGTGTGAGAGGATGCAAACCAGGTGTTTTACTGATTCATTTGAATTCAAAAGAGCGTGTAAATAAATCTCTACTGAAGTAGTACGTCAGTGAATTGGGTTCTTTATAGTTTCAGTTTCAAAACTTTCACATTTTTTTAGACTTTAATTTCAAGGTGAGGTTTGCTGCGGTTAGGTTGTATCAACAAAACTTTACCACCTTAAAACTGAAGACAATAAACATCTTACTAACTCAAAAGAGAGCTGGTCTGAAATATGTGTATCTAAGGAAAACTATTTACATACATTACTGAAATCAGCCTGAAAAGCAGCTCAAACACTTCAGTTTAAACATTTGTATTTTCTTTACTTACTTAAAGGGAGTCTGCTGCAGAATCAGCTTTTCATTTTTTTCTACATTTTTTCTTCATTTTCTATTAAGAGATGTATTTCTGTGCTCAAAAACAACTTTTGGATGGATCCAGGTGAAAATTGGTTTAAACCAATCTGCAAATTGAAACAGTTTTTTGCACTTCTGTCTGCATGATTGCTTTCATCTGTTTGTTGGTTTATACAAGTTTAAAATGGAAAAAAAAAAAACCATCTCACACTTTTCTGGTGTAACAAGCCAATTTTGTATTCGTATTTGTACCCAGACCTGTGAAGGATCCTTTTTTGTATGCTACTACAAAAATGTAGATTGATGGGTAATTGTATAAATCTGTTTTTATCATTTTCTCACATGAACATTCTCATCATGTGCAACTGCACACTCACCACAGGGTCGTACTCCCAGAGCTGGTTGCCTTTGAGGTGATGGCACTTGAGCATCATAACCGGTCCGTTTAGCTTGGACACGTCTAGACACAAGTCGTCCGTCCTGATCTCCTTATTGGCCGTGTAGGAGAAAACCTGCAAGTCACGCAAACAGATGCCAATTTGAAAACAAATCTTTTTTTTTGTGATTATTGCACAACTGGAATGTCACAATATCAGCTAAATGATTAAGTACAGAGAGAGAAAAATATAAAGGAGAACTGAGGTCAACCACTTTGTTTATGTGTTATTTTGTTTCAGTATTGGTTTCTTTGATTTATTTTTTTGTCAGTGTTGGTCTTGTGTTACCTGGTTGCCTCCCATGCCGTGGCAGTTGAAAATGCCGACCTTCTCGTTCTCTTTGCGGGCCATGTTGTCCAGGCACTGGTTGGTCTCCACATTACGGATCTGAGCGGAATACACACAGACGTCACCGTGAGCAACGATGTTACCTAACCATAAAACCACACCCTTCGATCCAGACAGATTCATGTTAATTTGCGTCGGCTTGGATTTAAGCCTAAAGACGGTGAATCATAGACGCATGCGTGTCTGTTGATCTTACAGTAAACGACTGTTTCAGTTAGCCAGATAGTGGTTTTTCTGATTGTGTGTGTAGAATAAGCATACCTCTCCCAGCGAGTAATAGTGCCTGGGGATCTGGGAGTCAGGGTAGACATTCTCCAAGTACCAGCTGAAGGGTTTACATTGAAGCTTTTGTCTCAGAGCCGAGCGAGACGTGATGTCACCATAGTCCACTTTGGTCACACCTGGACGCACACAGACACACACACACACACACACAACATGAAGGTCAGTAACTTTGGCACCAAACTGCATTCATACAGTCAGTCATACAGTTTCCTGAATGGCTGTTTAATGCATTTTTCCATATACGGGTTATTTAAAGGGTGTCATTGGTAAAGTAGGATGAGGGTAAACAGTGTCATTGATGCAAAGCAGACCCCATATTGTTGAAGTGCAGAGCTCACTTGTCTGATGGTGAAGTACCTGAAAAAGCCTATGTTGAAAAACTACTCCAAAAAAAAAAAAAAAAACCTCTTTAGACCAGGTGGGTTTAGAAATGTGGAGCTTGCTCCTCCACAGAGGGCAGCGGCTGGCTTGAATTCGTGACAGTTACAGAAGATTCCAATTAAGACCCAGTTTCAGCAAGAAAAGTCCATAAAAAATGTTTCAAACCAGTCCTGTAGAAACGTCAACTTCTCTGCAGCGAGTGCCTGTGTTGGTTTTTCCACTCTTGAGTATTAGCTACTGGTGCTCCACTGAACTGCTCCCTCGCTGATTAGCATGATGAATCCCTTGCTCCATTTTTTTAAAACAAAGTGTAGGGTCAGACTATTGTGTGAACTATGACAGAACATTTCTAATTGAAGAGCAAGATAACAAGTCATGTATCCTGGTTTTAGACTTTTGAATTACTGCTCTTATCTACTGTTTCTTCCACAGTTTAAATATGTCTGGTGTTGTGCTCACTAGTGGCTATTTCCTCAGCCGGAAAAACAACTTGAACCAATCAGATCTTAGCAAGGAGGATTAAGATCGGAGACATCATCTTCCTGTGCCAGAGCCAGACAAACTGTGACAAATGTGGGTGAGATTGCTACAATTTTACAGGCTGTTGTGAGTCGATTTACAAGAATAACAACAAGCACATTTCCTCCATCAACAACATTAACTGCTGCTATGAACCACTTCCACTTCTTCCACTGACCACTTCTGTGTTATGTAGATGGGACATACTGTACATGTCAGTCTGACTGGTTGAGCAACAACCGCCCCACTGGTATGTTCGAAATAAACTATTTTTGTACGTTGTCAGCCACATTCAAAAGAGTAGTGAAAACCCTGCTGTCATAGAGAGGAGTGAGACACGATGATACTTTAAATATGGGCATAAAGACACACACACATTCAGACAGTCTCTCCTGCAAGGAGTTCATAGTGCAGCACTTCTTTGTACACTCAAAAAGTGATTGTTATGGAAAATTCTAACTTAAGGGTTTACAAATTGGGCTACACTGGGTCAAGCATGGGCCTCGAGGTCACAGAATAAGCAACATCAAATCTTAAAGAGAGAGACACTGCCTCCTCTCAGGTGCACAGCTGTCTGGATGTTTGGGGAAAGCAGGAGCTGCTCTGATAAAGAGTGAACCGGCGTTGTCCTGGTAACCAATGTCAGGGAGATGGCCTGAGACTCTCTAGACACCACAGATAGGTGATTGCGTAGATTCCATTGGCATAAACCAGACTGTGCTGACGGTGACCTGAAGCTCCATGCAACATGACTTGACCTCACATGGGTAAAGTGCAGTTCCTTGTTTAGAAAACTAATGAACCAATACACTCATTTTTCATACTGTGAGATGATCTGTTGGGGTTAAAGGCAAAAAGTCAGATCTCCATGTTCAGAACAGCAAGAGACAACATCTAAGTGCAGAACACATTGATGTTTATTGTTCCTGTCCTCTGCTTGGCCAAATGTTCAATAAATACTCTCAGCATAAGACATCAAAGGGCTCCTGGACACTTTCTTCACTGATGAGTTGACCATTGACCAGCATTCCTCCATCACAGTGATAGAAGCAGTTGTGTAAAGAAAAGCCTGAGAGAGTAGTTCAAACCCTGCTGACTCTCTTGCCTCCACACACCTGGCCAATCTCTGTGTGAAGTGGGTATGCTAGTTGCACTGCTAGTTTTGAAAAGTTACAGTAATTGTTGAACCCAGTCCACCCAGTTCCAACATCCAATAAGTGTAGGGGGGAGTGTTAGTCAATTCAATAAGCTCTTTGGTTAGAGCATACTGATGCCTTAACATGAACACAAGTTTAGACTGAATAATGACTGAATGAAAATTGAGCCTGAGTATCAAGCTACATGCTGTAACGGTGCATGCAGGTGGCTGCATGTTAAAATCACAGCAGCGATTCTTTTGGTTACTGATGATGTAGGTGACGACATCGACGTGTCTACATCTGCAGGTCTAATCTGTTGCTGCTGTTACTTTCCTTTCCCGTAAGTGGCTCGGGTTCAGCATGTGGGAAACAGGCTGACAATCACAAAGCAGCTCAGCAGCTGTCAATAAAACGACCTGCAGCCTGCTAAACCAAAGTTCACCAGTTCCATGAGGAGCTTCACATCTAAAAATATTCTTTATTTAGCAAATTTTGCTTTACTGTTGGTCGTCTCTCCTCTGCCAGCTTGTACGAGTGTGTGTGTGTGTGTCTGTATTTGTGTGTGTGTTTGTGTGAGTTAATAGATGCTTCGTAGCGTGAAATTACTCGCCGCCCCCTGTCCCGCACTGTTGGGTCACCACTGCAATATCGCACTGTCACAGGGTTAATGGATAGATCACACCTGCCACAGAGATTAACCTCCACACATGAGCACAACATGCATAATTCCATGAGCACAAACACACACATACACACACACACATCTCAACTCACCAGGAGAGATGATATAGAAGAAATTTTTAAATTCATCCATCCAGACTTCTGCCAGGCGCCGGTTGTTTTTGTTGATGATCTGTCCCGTTCCTCCGGGAAACGTGTAGGGCGTCGCCTTTCTGAACACGTGACCCACGTGAGAGCATGTGACGATCTCTAGAGTTCCCCCGCACTGCCAGATCTGTGGAGAACAAACCTCATTAGCACACAGGCACAGTACAGTAGACTGTAAGGTGGGATCGCTATATGAGCAAAGGCTGACCAGTGAACTCTGCTAGGGGGATGGATGACGCAGACTGGTCCTGTCTGTGTTGTGACAGTCTGAATAAGTTTGATTGAGAGCCACTCAGGATGATGCTTTGACAAAATATTAGTCAACAATTTAGTCAAACTCACAAGTGTAATGTGTGTGTGTGTGTGTGTGTTTGTGTGTGTTTCTGAACCTGAGCAGACACCCCTGAATGCCTGCCAGTGCATGGAAGAATACAGTCATGTCTGGTGGTGTAATGGAACATAGTTGATCTGTGATCTGAACGGATCGCCCCCCCCCTACAGTTTGGCATGCATGTGAACTGCAGATTAACTGCAAAATTTAATGTCTCATTGGAGACAAAGTAAACAAACTGCTGTAGCAACAAGTCATGAACGGACAGCGTGTTGCTAACAGGGATTTTGAAGAGCAACAACAAAGCAGCGTCTAACAGGTCCGAAGTGACATCTTCAAATATGTTTACTCGCTATTTAATGTGCTGCAGCTGAACAGCTAATTAGCTACATAGCTGCTAATTGACGTCAGCGGTGCACTTTTCCCTGGTGACTGTTTGGCGGCTCGTTCAACAAGCTAAACTACAGGACAAGATGTGTGTTCATGTTTGTAAGTTATCATCGAGTTTTGATGATGTGGACACAGGACATTGCTTCATTCACTATCGTGTTTAAAGGAAGAAGGTATCAGGCCTCATAATGCACTTTAATTTAACAATTTAGCAGCAGAATAAATGGAAAGCAAAGTTATTAATATGTCTCTCTCCCCCCACCCTTTTTTTTTTTTTGCTGATCTGAAAAATGATCTGATCTGTGACTCAAAATCTTGAAATGATCCGAACCGTGAGTTTTGTGATCTGTTCCACCCCTCGTCATGTGAATTGGCTGCGGGTGTGTTCACTCACTCTGAAAGAGATTTCCAGGTTCTCTCCACCCCAGATGTCCATGCCGGCGTCATACGTGCCGATCTCCTGGAAATAATCTCTGTCTATGGAGAACAAGCCGCCTGCCATGGTGGGAGTCCTGGGAAGAGACAGTACAGCAGGGTAAATGAAGAGTGAGGTGCCACTCAGTTCACTGAAGTCCCTGTTTCTAAAGGTCACACAGTATCTACAGATTCCATCAGAGTTTTATATTTCACTGCACTTGCCCTGTTCTTTGCCGTTTTCCTGTTTTGTTTTTTTTTTCATTCTCTGTTTTTCAGCTCACTTCTCTGTTGCTGTGGTGGTCGTGAAAAGGCTCCCCTATTTTCCCCTCTCGGAGCGGTTTCCTCCTTTGTAGATCAGGCTTATTTTCCTTACTGCCTGTTTTTGCTTTCGTTTAACTTCTTAGCTCGCTTACGAAAACACAATACCTTATATACAAATGGACAAACACGGATGAAACATATCCTGAGAACATGGGGGGTAATGGTTTGTTTGCAGAGTGCAGCATTTGGCTGAAAAGTGGGAAATAATAAGAAACGCAGAAGTACAGAAAAACAAATACTCGCCTGTTAAGCATGCAGGCGTCTAACAATCACAGATAACAACTACAGGACTTAAACAGAGTGGTGAATTATTATGGAAACATTAATAATAGATGTTCTTGAGCTTCTCTTTTTACTGTAAACATATGAGCACTCTCTAAAGTCTCTAGCTAACAATGAAATAACTACTTTTTACAAGACTCAAACATCACAGCAAAACAAATAAAACCTTCTAATTGTGGTAAATCCTTGAAGAAAGCCATTTATCTAAGCAGTGAATGTTTATCACTGTTTATCACTATTTATTGCCTAAAACCTACTGCGACATTTAAAGAAACAAACAACGTTACAATCCAAAGCAGTGGTGGCCTAAAGGTTAGACAAGTGAGCTTGTGACTGGCTGGTTGGTTCAGTTCGGCAGGATAAATCTGGGTGGGGAAAGTGAAAAAGCAGCGTTTGCTTCTCCCTCATTAGCACCACTGAGGTATCCTTGAGCAAGGCCCTTAACCTCAACTGCTCTAGTGGAACTGCTCAGTGGCCGGCAGATCAGACTGTGGTTGAACTGGGCAGCTTCCAGGTGTGAATGTGTGTAACTGTAAATGTGATCAGGGCGTTCCTGCAAAAGAGAGGCTTCCTCTAAGTTAGACTTCCCTAAATAAATAAATGTTAAAAAAAGGAACAAAAACTATAAATACAGTTCAGTGTCTGTACTGAGACTGTAAAAGTGAAGTGTTTCTCTGTGGGAGACTGTCGAGGATTTACAGCATCTAATTGAAAAGGGCTTTTAATATATTCAGATCTCCCGAAAGTCTTCTCTAGACTTTAAATGCTTACAGCTATACAGAGACGCCTTCTAAGTGACCTAAGACGTTTTGCACAGTTCTGTAAATTACAAGGTAGATGTGCTCATAACAACCAGTTTAGCTGTTGAGGTTTCCTGCTGTACTGTCACTCTGTGAGGCTCCTCAGAGTGTAACAGCAACATGTCTGCAGGCTAAAAAGCTAAAAGGCCTGTAGCTTGCTATGGCTGATGAAAAGTCAGCACCCAAAGCAATCTATAAGCAGGGATTTAAAACCAAATACACATGTGGGATGTTAAAGTCACATTTATATAATATATTATGAATCACACCTCTACTGATGCATCTACTGACTCACAATGGCAAAGTTTCTACAATGTGAACTTGTGCTCAACTGAGAGCCGACACACACACACTTCATTCTGAAGACTGTTGTTTATGTGCAGTAGCTTTTAAGTGTTCTGAATAATGTAGAACTGCTTCAGTAGAACAGGGCTTATGTAAATCGTGTCATTAGTGTGAAGTACTTCTTAATTTTCTGACCTGACACTACAACCTATTTTTTTTGTTTTTTAGGGCACTTACAAGACACCCTTAGGAAAAGTTTGTCATGTAGAACTGTGAAAAAACAACTGAAAACAGGGGCACAGTGTGTTACATAAGATATTATATGTGTGTGTGACCTTGAATAACAGCGTCAAGCCTGCTTAGAAACAAGAGCAGGAAGAAGAGATGATGGACAGGCAGAAAATACAGAAAGCTCTTGAATTTAGTTCCAAGGCCTGTCCCGTGAGAAATGAAACAGGACAAAATTACAGAGTCTTACATAAACATCTTGACTTCAACTACAGAGGAGTCTTTGCTGTGTTCTTTCAGGATTCTCGCCTTGATGACATTTTATGATTATTGACTGTGGCAAATTAAATGGTGAAATATGATTACTCTACGCACATCAATTGTGAATGCCTATCAGCTACACTGAAGCTCACAGGATATAAGTTATTTTAACCAGCTGACTGACAGAGTGTACTGTGTATGATCATGTGTGCCAGGTAGCAGTAGGAAGGACAAAGGTCCTCCCTCTTGGGGAGGACAAAGGTCAGGGTCAGCTGCACAGCAGCAGCTCTGGAGCTGATAAGATTGAACAACATGGTGAATGACACTTAAACGAGGTGAGTCAAACGCGGATCATCCAGTTGAAGTTGTATCACCAACCTGACGGGCAGTGTGCGGTCTCCTTTGCGGCGGTCCATCTCTCTCTGGGGCACAGGGTACCAGCGGAAATTGAGCTTCCAGTTGAAGCCTCCGTAAGTCATGTCAGATCCTGCCATGTACTCGAATGTATCATCACTGATCACGTCGATGATGGGACATACCACTGTTCTCCTTCAGCAAACGCACAGACAAACACAAATCAACACACATACAAACACACACCACCTCTCACACATGCGTCAGCCTGCTTTTCGTAACCTTGGGCGGTCATCAATCACAAGTAAGTGCTCATCTGCAAGGTGTGGCACCTCCTGAATTAACTGCATTTTAACAATGGACCATGCTGCGACTTCCCATCAGCCATCACTCATTACTCATTACACCTTTGTAAACCCTTTGTGTGTATGTTTGTGTGTGTATGCGGGTACCTGTTTGCAGGAAGCAGTAAACAGAGAATGAGTAATTAAGCATCAAATAAACAAAGGGCAAGCCCCCTGCAGGCTCAACAATAGTTTATTGATTTTTTTTTTTTTGTGCTTACCAATGGTGTGTGTGCCTTTGTGTGAGTGTGCATGTCTTACTTGTCTTGCTTGATGCGGGCAAGCAGAGGCTCCAGCCACCCTGTTGTGCATTCGCAATGAGCATCCAGAAAGGTTATGACCTAGAAACACGGAGAGAAAACGTTAAGACAAACCCCACATTACATACACCATATGCAGTGCAGGTCAGCGGGTGGTGGATGTCACGTGTGTGCATATGTGCGCACACACACCTGGCCGGTGGAGAAAGATGCTCCCTTGAGGCGGGCTCGGATGAGACCGGACCTCTGCTCCATCCTCACCACTTTCACAGGGACTTCCAGCCTTCTGACATACTGCTCCAACGGCCGCTTTAGAAAATCTAACACACGAAAAGAAACATATATATGCATTAAAAAAAATCCAATATGTACAAATAAACCCACACAAAGACAGACAGAGACACACACACACACACACAACAGAGGCTGTATTACAGGTTATTTCTCCTTGCTTCTTTAGCAACAGAGATCAAAAGTTAAATGTGTGCTTATGTGCATGTGCCTTAGCATGCCTGCTGACATCACTCATACCTGCGGAGAGCACCCCTCCCTTCACTCTCACACACACACACACACACACACACCCTCTGACTTGCGCCATCTAACCTGAGGTCCTGTAGGGTGAAATGGTGATGTGTGGTGGTGACTGGGGGGGATTGAGGGTAATAACAGAGTGTAATCCCTGCGGCTGGCGAATTAAAGACCTAATCTCCCCCAAACAGGGATTAACAGCATTGCACAGGGTGGAGTGACACACACAGCGCATATATGCTGACTGGCTGTTGGGCAACAGCGCAGATGCACACACCCATGCACAAACGCAGCTACACACACATAACCCAGTAAAATCATAGAGTAGCTCTTAAAAAATAGGCTAAGCCTCAAACAAGAGGGACAAGCATTGAAGGAATTATCTGTGTGTGTTGGTATTTGTGTGTGTGCATGTGTGTGTGTGTGTGTGTGTGTGTGTATACCTCTCTCGCTGGCATCGTCCACCAGGACAATCTCCTCCAGCAGTGTGTGTGGAGAGCGGTCGATTACGGAGTGGACGGTTCGCAGCAGCGTGCTCCACGCCTCATTGTGAAATACAATCACCACACTGGTACGAGGAAGGTTATCAGGATATAACTTGTTCTTGCACCTACAGAGAGAACACAAAACAATCAGAATATCATGTTTAATTGCACAAACTGACTTTCGATGTGGCATCATAGAAAGATACTCAATGCAACAACACATAAGGAGGCAAAGCTAATATTAAATCATTCCAACAATGAACACAACAACAACACACCGTCAGTGTCAAAACAATGAAACATCACACGGTACAACAAGCTGAGGTGTGTGAATGGCATCAAACACCATGTATAGTTGTAGGCTTTGCACACAGACAAAACTGAGCTGACAGAGACAGAGCGAGAAAAGAGAATAACACTCTGGTAGAGACATCACAATCCAGCCTCTGTCTGATTGTAAGAGACTGTTACAGATAGAGCTGCAGCTAAAGTGAGTCTACACAAGAGAGAGAGCAAGGACAAGAGGGAACTGAAGGGACTCAAACATCAACTAAACTGCATCAGTCAGTTATGGAATCACTGCATTCATCAGATCATCATTTATGGCCTCATGAAAAATTGTATTTTTATCGAGTTCAAAGACTCTCCTAAACAAAGAAAACTGAGTGTAAATAATGAGCGAGCAACCAACCGTAAATCCCCAAATTTAGACAAAGAGAGACAGACACACATGGAAATTGTGGGCCAGTATGATGACAGTTGATTAGTGATGCTAATTAGAGAGTGAGTCATTATCATAGCAGTGTGGATCACATGCATCAAACTCCCTTGTTGAGAGACAGAGATGGATGTAAAAGTCTGACAGAGGAGAGCGGATATGAGCGGAGACAAGAGAAGATGGATATTAGTGCAGTGGCGACTGGGTCACCGACTTATTAAAGTAGTTCTGCAAAGTATTCTCTGAGAAGTACTGTCTGTTTAAATGACATCATACCGCACTGGTGGGTTTGAATATTTTATGGTACTAAGTACAAAGTTCATAGGTTCTCTTGGTGTTTTCCGACTTCCAGGCATTCCCTGGTTGTCAACTGACATTCCCATCTGTTTCTATTATCTATAAATGGTTCTGTATTTTATAATATATATCTTATAATATACATTGCTTTCATGATAAATCATATACTGTGGTTTGCAGCTTGTAAACACTTTTATTACTATGGTTTTGGAGACAATATTTCCATCTGTGGTCCCTTCAAAAGGACTGATGACATTTTTATTTCAGCGTTACGTAACCTACAGTAGAAGCTATGAAGAAAAGCATACATTCATAAAAAAAATATATATATATTTATGTAAAACCAAAATCAAATCAAAAGTCTCACAAACAGTACATTGCTGTTTTGCTTCACAGATTAAGCTGGTCACATCATATCTATCTTTTCTAATCATCTCACCAACCAAAATGAACAATTATTTTACTAGAGAGCTGCTTCATAAGCACGCTCTAATCATTGGGAATAAAACACAAATTACAGATGGATTGATTTGCACAACAGATGGCAGAAAATATGGGCTCATCCAATTCCACACTCGTGTTAAATGTTACTCTCCAATAAACAGAAAAAAAGAAACATTTAGGCACACATCATTTTCACTGGACAACACAAGTTAGAATCACAGAGACAGAAAGGGGGTAGGAGCACATGTGGCTCATATCTAGGTCAAGAACCCAAGTAAAGCCTGCATGCACGCTCTCTGATATTAAAGGATAAGTCTGCCAATTTTCTATGTTTTTGTTATTGTCAACAAATCCCCCAAACACCAACAGTGCGTTAGCTCGACTCAATACTTTCTGACTTCCTCTGTGGCTCTCAGTCCCAAGCCGTTTATTCCTATTGAAGATGTAAATCTTTTTAAAAAATGTGGATTTATAGTTTCATTAAAAGAAAGCCTTCATACTTCCTAAAATAGCTGTCTTTTGAACAACAAAGGAGGTCTATAGCACAGAGGAATAAGCAATGTCAGGTTTTGGCTACACAGCCTCTACAGTCTTTAATAAAAATATAGAATATCACCATATTTATCCTTTAAACTCTTTGACAGTCACTTTCACAAGTGTTATCTCAGAGAAACCTCAGTAAGAAGCACCTGTATCTATTGATGAAAAATACTGAAACCAGCCTGACTTCCTTCCTCTGAAAGATTGAACTCTCATGAAAGCCAAATGGAATATGATCTCTCTTCCTCATCTCGTCCTAAATCCCTCCCTCCTCCCGATCAGCCAGAGCACTGGAATGCTTCCTCACTCCTCAACTCCTCAGCTGCTTCTGACAGAAGGAATGTAACAGTAACGGAGGAGAGAAGGTCAAAAATATACTCCATCCTACAGCAGCCTCTTAAGCATGTTAAATAACACACACAGTGATTTTCAGTCTATGGTGTCCAAGTGTGTCTGAACATACTTTCTGCAAGGAACGAAGGATGATGAGCATGCAAGATGATTCACTGTAAAAACAGAGACACCCTCGGAGTCTTTTAGATGTTTTACGCATCAGTTCATTATTTCACTCTCGCGTTTCACACACCCAACATAAACCGAACAACTAAGACTTTCCTCTCTCCAGGGATGATGTTTGCTATGTAACTGATGGAAAACAAGACCTCTGTGTCTCCACCAAACCAACATGTGTTGACACACACACACACACACACACACACACACACATGACAGTGTGTCACATGGTGTGGATTTTAAAAACTAGTTTTGGGTATTATGAACTCAAACTGTCGGGGTAGTGGAGCAACATTTGGCAACAGTAAAGCAGCGTAATGAGTTACAGGCTGTTTCTCCAGACAGTGAATTGTTGGGATAGTCGGGATGGGCGGGCAGACTGGTTCTGATTAAACAGCGTCACTCTTGCAACATTACACACACACACACACACACACACACACACACACACACACACACACACACACACACACACACACACACACACACACACACACATCCATATATGCATTCTCATAAAACCGTTGCAGTTGGAATCTAAAAAAAAAGGAGTAAATGTCAAGTTTTCTGAAAGGTGTGGTCATGGAAACTGTTTTTATATAGTGCAGATCCACCCAATCACATGTGCACCGCATACAAAACACACACAGTCTTGACTGTAACGTCAGAATGACCTGTCCACCCCTGTTTTTTTCACACCCAGAGACTGCACTGCTGACAGTAATGAAAATAAACTATCAGTGAGTTTCCGCTCCACAGTTTCAGCTAATGGTGACCTGCTTGGCTGTGATGAATTCATTCACAGTTTCCCTAAACCTGCCGATCCACACACACACACACACACACAAATAAACACAAATGTAAGCATGCCTACACACACACACACACACACACACAGGCACACAGGCACACATTCCCTTGCTCGATATTGACTCTGTCTTATCTCCTAATTGGAAAAGCAGATAGACGGTGAGAAGGCTGAGTGAAAACACACCTAGTAATCAACTCTCGCTCAAAGACTAAAACCCATTTCACGGATCAATGTCCTTTTTCTTTCCTGCCTGTCTAGTGTGCATGTGCCCCTGCCTGTCAGTCTTGTGTCTGTCAGTCAGTCTTTCTGTTTGTCTCTCTGAAAACCTTCATTACTGATCCATGCATGTTCCCCTACTGAAGCGAAAACAGGGGCAAAAGGGGATAGCAGGGTGAGCTGGTTTCCACCTGCTTGAACTAACCTTGACATGTCTTCCAAGCTGCTGGGCGGCTGCACGCCAGTCTGCTCAACTGACTGCACAATCTGGCCCTGACACACACTTAAAGAACACTAAATTCCTCATTATGAAGAGGAAGGACTTGTGATTTGCAAATATATCCTAGTATTATTAAAGCAAAATAAAAATGAGGAAGTAAAAAATCGCAAGGCAATGAGCTCATGGCTTGGTGTTTTATCCTCAAGGTCTCACAAAAGTGTGTCATTATTTCCTTAATGCGATGCACTTCCCGTTGTAAGAGGACAGTGGAGGATCAGTCTTAAGGGTGAACCAATGGGCTATTAGCTATGGAGAGAAAGGCAGTTTGATTTAGCTTGACAGGCTTTATTGGTTGCACCTTTTAGTCACATCCACGAGTGCATCATAAGGTCGCCACTGAACTTCCCCAGTTCCATATTAAGTCTATGCAGGTTTTGAGTCTGCTGCAGTCTGTTCACATTGGAAACATGACAAAATAAACTAACAAACTAATAAAACTACTAATAAACTTGATTTTTTAGGTGTGCTGTTCCTGCCCCATGATGCATTGCACAAAGGAATGTTTGTGACAGCATTGTGAACACCCCAGAAAACTAAAAATAACTATTAAATCACTGGGAAACATTTTGCTGTCTATTAGATGAAGTTTAATTTGCAGTGGTATTCCGAGGTCGCAGTTTGGTTAGCATACATTGTATAATTTCCTGTTAATATAAAACAGTTTCAGGTGTTTGTGTGTATTAGTATTTAGTACATAGTGTGTATAATCAGTATGTAGTATGGAATACACTGACCAGGGGGTTTAAATGTCCTTTTCACAGGTTCGTTCAGGCCTTTAGACTCTGTCTCGTTCACTGGCTAATTGAGTGTCACTGTTTTAATCACTTCTTAAAGCATTCTTGTATGTACTTTTATCTTACATTTAGTCTGTTGGACTGAAAAAAATGTTAGTCCTTTATCTCTGTTTGAATATTTCCCAATTCTATACATTATATTACAGTATGTTTTTTAGTTGAACACTTACAGATTAATATATGTATATTCTAAAAAATGATAATTGACTTTATTTACTTTATGTATGCTTACATCTGTATCCCTCCATGCAGTTATTACTAAGTAACTTTTGGTGACCAACAGTGGCGTAAGGGGCCAGTACACTCTGCCAGAAGTGTGTGTCAGATGGTTGCATAGTTTCGGAGACCCCCTCCCCCCACACCTTTCTGATGTTGGATTAGAGGGCGCAGTGCAGGGCCATTACTGTAACTTTTTGAAACAGACGATCCGTCATTGACACTAACTTCACACCGTGATTAGCCAGCTGTGCAGAGCTGAGAAGGGAGCCAGTGTTTGGGCTTCTCTCTCTTGCTCTTTTTTTCCATTCTTGACACAACTATTTCTGTCACTTTTCATGTGTACGAGTGAGTTCAACACTATGAATGCCTTTACAGGGGAGAATGCCTAAAAATATGCCCCGCTATCTCTGTATTTAAACAATATCATGTCTGCCCCCTCTCTATGATGACCAGCTTTTCACTGCACCTTCAAGTATAGCTGTTTGGAACATCTATAAACATGACATGACAATGACAATAAACTGACATTTACTGTGTGACTGAATGTGCAGTTTTAAGGCCAGACATCTGGCTTCTGGTTTATATTAGATCTACAGTGCAGACTATCCCAACAATGGATGTCACTGACAGCCATTTTAAGCTGCAGGGACGATGCTCACCCTTCCAGCCGGACGTCAGGCAGCGAACGATTGAGAGCAATCATCTCAGAGGCCATGAGGTTGAACTGGTTGATCTTAAACATCTCCTTCATCTTCTCCTGGTTCTCCTTAGGGATCACCACAGGCTTCCCCCCCTCACCGGGCCCGTCCCGCGGCCTGGATAGGGTGTCTGCAGTAGATGCGCACATATAAAGACGTTAAGCAGGTGAGTCTCTTTGATCATGTGTGCGTGTGTGTGTGTGCTTAAATATACACTCACCGTCTCTACCAGGCAGTCCTCTCTCCTTCTTGTCGTCACACTTGTTACACTCGCTGAAGTAGAGCAGAATGAACATGTCTAGCATCACCCAGACCAGAGAGGTGGCCAAAACCACCTTACAGTAGGCGAACCTCCGCATCCTGGGAATGTGACATGAGACAGAGAGAAACAGAGACAGAAGAGAAAGAGAGGAATATTAAAGCTCTGGCTGAGGTGAGGAATGAGGGTGAGCCCTGAGCCGCAAACAAAATCACAGGCTTTTTCAAAGCGCTGCAGAGGTGATCACTCTCTATTTCTTCTCATATCTCCCTGCCTTTCTCCTCACTCCTCTCAACCTCCACCCACCCATCCCCCCCCTGCAGTTCTACGCCCGAGTATCTTCTCAGCACCTCCATCTGTCCTTCCGCTTGTCTGTCTGTCTGTCTGACTCTCGGCTCTTATCAGCTGGCTGGTTATCAGCGCCTTTCCAAATGGTCACCTCTACACTCAATAAGAGCCTCAAAATGAGCACTGTGCATTGTTGCCTTTCTGTCTTACGTCACTGCAGAAGAAAAAAATGAAAATCTAAGATGACTTTCGTAAATGTTAATGGTTTGGTTAGCGTTTGGTACTGTTATTAGCACACTGAACACTGACATTTGTGTCATGAAGTGAATGTTTTATGGTACCTAAGCAATACTTTAGCGGCTTTCAAGTGTCAGGCAAAGTTACTCGGAAGCAGACATCTACTGTATCAGAGTTCCTAAATACCCTGCAGTGTACAAGTCAATCTACCCTTTGTACATGAAACATACCAAATCCCTGTGTGCTTAAGTGCAGTCAGACACGCACACACCCACAGATAAGCACAAACACACACACAGAGAGCAGAGAGAGAGGAGCTGTGATAGTAATTGCTTTTCTTTGGCAGGCAGCGAGAGACAGACACAGCCACATTAAAATTCTTCTGCTCTCCTTTCCTTCTCTCCTCCAGCACCACCTCTCCCTCTTTGGCTGATTCTCTGCCTCAATGATCCCTCAGGTTGCAGCAGTACAAGCAGAAGGGAGAAAATTAATTTGGCCACGGTGATTTCTCTCGTGCCCCTGGGAGAAAAAAAAGGTGTTTGTGCATAGTTAGCTTAGCTTGGCTTAGTTTAGCTTTGCTTAGTAGCCATGGAGGATGGGGAACTGCAGAGCAGCATTTCTAAATTCCACCTGATAGGATTCAAAGTGTCACAAAGTGCCGTGTACAGCAGAAAACAAGAGTGAGGATCTGTCTGTTCTCTCAAAGTTTCTTGCCTGTGGAGCAAAAGAGTTCTAATGTTCTGACAACGAAGTACTACCAGTTTACAGGGTTAAAGCTATGTGCTGAATGTATCATGTATGTATCTACATGAATGTACTCTACAACAGAGTATTAAATACACACTATGATATGTGTTCACACGGGGCATAAATGTCAGAAATATATAAAAAAAGATTAGAGGTTCAGAAACATAATCTTACAAAACATAACAATGTTTGGGGCCTTCTAGAAAGACTACCGGTGATGAGAGGTGGGGCTGCAATAAATAATCAATATTAATGATTGCTATAATGCAGCGCAGTTTGATAAACAGCCAAATTACTGTTCTCAAGTGCAAGACTGGCCCTGATTGGAGACTTCATAGCTCTTGTCATATGATTCAAAGGAGTTTTGTAACCTTTCTGTTTTGTAACCTTGCAAGGTTTCATCACTTAGGTTGAATGAAGAGAAACTGGTGCAGAGCAACCACCAGTAGATCAATGTAATGCTCTGTTTTCTATTCCACGGAGAAGTAAAAAAAACAAACCCCTGCAACAGCAGGCTTTTGACAAGGTTAATGAAGTCCACTATGTTACAGCAGTTACATCAAAGTCCTTACACTGGCACTCTGTCAGCTACAAATTTAAATTCAAAACTTGGTTTACAAGTATTTTAATAGCCTGGCATCTACATGCAGAACCAATTATTTCAGATAATTCGACACCGACCTTTATTTAAATATACAAGCATTTAGCTCTACTTCCCCTGACCTCTTTAACTACCTCCTACACCATCTCAGTCACACTGAAACACGAGATTGTTCACTTGTGAAGATTTGCTGCTTTTCTCTTTATCAAACTGAATATCTTTGGGTTTTGGACTGTTGGACAGAACAAGTAATTTGGACATTATCTTCAGGTTCAGAAAATTGTGATGTGCAATTTTCACTATGTGAAAACATTCTATAGGCCAAACAATTAATTAAAATAATTAATCTAGAAAATAATACCAGAGTAATTTAAAATGAAATAATTTGGGAATTACAGTCTGTACACACTACACTGTTTACTATATATATTATCTATAGTCCAACCAATACTGGATTTTTGAGGCTGATACTGATATCAATATCTGGTTTTACAATTTATATTGGCCGATAGTAATTTTTTAAAAACATAAACATGTAACATGAACTACAATCTTGATACAAACTATGTAATCAAGACACTCTTTCCAAATTATGTCAAACGATATATCTGCAGTAAGATAATACCCAATAATGTAGGGTGCAGTCCTCAACATCTGATACGCATATTCATTGAAGAACCTCATATCCAGCTGCTGATGATTTTGTCACTTGGCATGCTGTGTGTGTGTGTGTATGTCTATCTATCTATACTATGTACAGTAGACTTCACTATCTATAGTAGACTTTACTATCTACAGTAGATTTGAATGTCTTTGTGAGGACCAATTAAAGTTTCATTCAAACATTCAAAGGTTTGAAGGTTTGGAATTGAGTTTAGGTTCAGGTTAGGGTTAGGGCTTGGTTAGATATTTTGTTGTGATGGTTAAGTTTAGGGTTAAAGTTAGGGAACGTGTGCGTGGAGTTGAGGAAAAAGGCTTGCTAGTTTCTGCAGTGTCATTGCAGGATGTTGACACCACTGACTGTAGTTATGTTTCACACACACACACACATACGCACAGGTGTTACTCTTAGTGCAGTGAGTATGAAGAGAGCACATGGGTGACAGCTGAGTGCTATAACAAACTGCATGATATATGGTATGCTACTGAATCTCTTTATAGCTCTCACCCTGACTGTTCTATACATCTAGTTTTTTCTACCTACTTTCTTTGATATATTACCTCTGGATTTTTCTGTATACCACAGTAAAGCACCAAGGTTTGCTCTATTTTTCAGGGAACCCACCACATCCCTGATACAACTCAAACACCGTTTGGATTCACACTACGGTCAGGACTTGTTGTGGGGAAAATAACCACAATAATCATATGACAGAAGTTTTTAAAACCCTTTCTGGTATATTCCTGTCAAGTAACTGTTTGGAAAATTCCCAGATCCTCCCGGATATCCTCAAAGAATTGATCAAATTGCTTGTCTCGCTGTTTAGATTACTCCTCTGAAAATTCCACAAATTCCTGCACCAGTGGGAAGCCTGAGATTCATTCCTCACTCTCTAGTCTCTCTGACCGCTCCTCTCTGTTTCTCTGACTGCTGCTGGATTGTGCAGACCTCGATTAACCTCCACACAGTAACATGACACAACCTGATAATGCTGTAGAAACAGAAATATCTCTCTCTCTCTCTCTTTTTTTTTTTTTTTACCTTTCCTGGCGCACAAACAACACCAGACACATAACAGTGCACTCAGGCGGAGACAGACAGCGGAGACGCTCAGTCATAAAGACACACACATATTCTTGCTCACATAGTTGTGTCAAAATGCTGTCAAGTGGTTTTGCTAAATACCATTTGATCACAGCGAATGTAAGACAAATAGACAGCAGCGCTCTGAGCATCAGCAGAGACGATTTATATGCATGTACATTGACTAAAAACATGCACGCACACACACACACACACTTTTCCAGCGCTGTCTCTCAGCCATGCCTCCCCACTCACTGTATTTCTAATCAGGCATGGCAGAGGACACCTCAGGTCTCCTCTGCGCTCACAGCAGCCCCGGGCCCTGCTTCTCTGTATGCGTGTGTGTGTGTGAGTGTGTGTTGCATGTGTGAGAGTGTGTCAGTTTAGTTTATATTGGGCGCTAGTCTCTTTGAAGTCTCTTTTAAACAGCCTGGCTCCCTATGACATTAAACAGACACACAATTCTCCATCCATCCATCCCTGCTCTATCTCTCTCTCTCTCTCCCTAATCCATTAACATCACGTTCCTTCCATCTTTCTTTTATATCTCCATCCAGGGCATCTTGCTCTTTCTCTCCCTGTTGCTCTCTCAGCCACCCCGCCCCCACTCCCCCCCCCCCGTTAGTCTCTTAGTGATGTCGTCTCCTTTCAAGAGCGGTTGCCATCACTACTTCCCTACAAGAACACAATTTCCCCCTTCACATCCTTCTCTGTGTCTCTCTTCATATCCCCTTCTCTTCTCCACAGGCTTAATCCCCCTTTAGAGATTGCACAACTAGTGTTTCTCACAGCCACTTGGAAAAAATCTTGAGCAAGAGGATCTGGGACTTCACTCGCCTTGCAATTTATGACTGGGATAGATGAGCCTCCCTTCTGGGGATTTTATGTTTTTAAGTGTATAAGGAAATTAAGAGGGAGGGAGGGAGATAGTATTTAGATGAGTGAGTGTGAGACTGACAATGAGAGACTGTGTCAATGTGTGTTACTAATCTACACAAAGTTTGTGCTGCTAATTCATATAATAAACTGCTGGCACAGTTTATTTGTTTGCGCTCTGTACAGCCTGGTTTATGTCTTTTTTTTCTAACAACACGCTCCGTCATAAACAAGTGTGTAAAAATGCGTGTTGCTCTTTGAAGTGTCTTCAATGAGAAAACCAGAGATGGTGTTATTCAAGTCTGCGATCTGCTCTTGGATCATGTGGGCTAGATACACTCAACAAGTTTCCAAGACAACACTGATGTGAGCGGTGATTGAACAGTCGTAATGCTTGAACTGGAGCAGAACAAGGCACAGGCTAATATTAGGGAAGTGAAACAGAACAGGGTGGCCTGAAGCCCTGAGTCCACTGCTCTCTGTGGAGCATCCAAAGTACACAGACACTCATGGCAAAAAAGGCTGGGGTCACTTCATTTCCAGGTCATAACCTTGACTGCAGAACACAGAGTAGTCCCATAGAGGAAGGAGAGCGAGACCAGGACCAGGACAGGGAGAGGAGGAGAGAGAGATAGCACTACCATTAGCTCTGACAGAGAAAGGGAGAAAGACAGTATATGCGTCTGTGGATGTATTCATAGATGCATTGTGTGCTGTATATCTACAATATGTGAGTATATTCTTTTAGCAAAGGTGGATCACTTCACCTAAAACAAAGACTCAGCTAATAACATCATAAAAATTTCATGAAATAAAAAAAATGACCTTAAATAAAAAAGAGCAGAGGCACTATTTAACTGAGCAGGAAGGTATTACAGATATTTTGACAGATATTTTAACTTTTCTTTTTAGCCTCTACCCCCTTTCCCTCAAAAGGCCTTTTGCCAATAAATGTTAAAAAAAGATATTGCGATATTGTGTACTGACATCATTCAACAGTGCTGCTTTATAGATCTTTCTGTTTCTCACAGACAGTCATGTTATTTTTAGCCATACTAAAAGCATGGCTCTAGGGATGGAAATGTCTGTATGTCATCGGTCCACCACTTTGATCCAGACTGAAATATCTATACAACTATCAGACAACATGAAATGAAAAAGATTCATGGTTCCCAGAGGATGAATCCTACAGACTTTGGCTCTGAATTTCAGGCCAATATTAGACGTGTGAAAAAATGCAGCCTTCTCTTTCATTTGAATGTGGGGAGGGCCGACGCAAAGAGCTTGAGGTTGTCCTGCAAAAAGTTGTTGAAACAAGAGATAAATAACCACAGTTGCTTCTATAACCCTAACCCTCAACAACATTAAAGAACATTTTTTTAATAGAAAAAGGAAATTTGAACTTGTAATTGAACAATATATTAACTCCTTAAAAGTTTAAGGTATACTTAAATATAAATAAATACAAAACAAATTTATCTAACAAATTCACATAATAAATAAAACCTAATCCAACTACAAGAATTTAACACTAAATAATAGTTACAGTGCTAATCATGTAAAATAAATTTTGAGTTCGGATCAATGATTGTCTCTCTAATGAAGGGACTGGGGACACCCACACTGCCGGCTTATGTGTCTGGTATCAGGTCACACAAGCAGTCAAACACGGTGCATCCATCTGCTTTCAAGTGTATTGCGTGTTACCCCATTTACACACAATTGTTTTTAAACGTTTGTTGCACATCCCAGAGTAAGACTCCTTTCGAGAGAAATACAGCCACACTTTAGACCGTTTAGCTTTAGGCATTTAGGTTTTTAAGGTAGCTACTAGCTAACCGTAGGCTACCTGCTGCCATCAGAACAAATGTAATGTTAGCTAGCGAAGGCACATGTGGTGATGCGTCTGTTGCCTGTAAGGTCAGTTTCGGAGCACCAAAGGGCGAATAGTTCAATTGACAGCTCAGGCATTTGAGTGGCACCAAAATTAAGCACTGAAATCTGCATTGCGATTCAGTCCGGTAGGTACCAGTGTATCGGAACCGTTACCCAACCCTATTGCTACAATAGCTAATACAATTCTTTGTTAGAAAGAGAGAGAGAGACAGAAGGAGAGAGAGAAAAGAAAGTTTAAAGAAACAATGTAAAAAAACACAAAGTAAAAGAGAGAGAAGTGCCCACAGCAGCGTAAAAGTCCCAGCTGAAATTGATTACCAATTTAAAGCTTGGCACAGGCGCTAAGTGGAATTAAACACTTCAATCTCCAATCACTCGGGCATTTTCGGCCAAAATCAATACATATTACTGTCACTGAGGGTGGTCCCTTGACGGATGGAGAGAGCACAGCTGCCTGGCTACACCCGTAAACCACAGACGCACACATAGGCCCACAGCACATGTATAGAAATACATAAATTACAACAGACTTATGAACACACAAGCCACAACATCATGCCTCTTAGTCTGTGTGACGCCTGTGTACTGTAATAGCTCTTTTAACAACTCGTAATCCCACGTTTGACACAGTAGAAGAAAAAAAAAAGCGCATTACAACAATTAACCCAATAAACACAATATCCAAGAGTGTTAATTGGTGTAAATACTCACCCCCAACCTTCCCCGATCAAATAACAATAGTAACAGACTAAGCCGTTACAGCAGGTTCGTGTCAGTGTGTCTGGCCTCTGCTGTAAGTCAGCTGCTCCCAGCGCTGCTGCTCCTACTACTCATGCCAACCAGGCAGGATTTACAAGGCTCTGGCATTACAGCGGGGTATCCCTGCCTACTAACCACTTTCACGGTGTACCCAGATTTTACTTTTACTCTCTAGACAGAAATTAGCACCTGTGTAACCATATGGTTTTGTGGCTGTTAATATACAGTTTTTCTTACCCTGAGCAAATATTATTGATGTTCCCACATAAGAAATCGGAATCTGTCAAATCACAAATAATGTGAAAAGCTTGTTTTGCTTTTCTTAAAAGCAGATATTTGCAATATTTTTTTCTTCCACCTCCCAGGCAGCTATTGGTCAACATTCATCTCCACAGAGTGTGAAAAAACTTGCTTGAGTTTGTTAATCCTTTACAGTAAATATATCATGCTAGTTTTTGTCATAGTAATACATGAAACTTAAACACCCGAATCATTGAAGACACACAATAAACAAACATGGACATTGTTAAAAGGTTAATGTGGTGTTGACAGGCTCTTAAAAAGGCAGCAGTCAAGTACTGTTACTGTTGTTAATCTGCTTCATTTTACTATAATAATTTATAATAGAACAATGAGTTGATATATTGATATTCCACCCACACACACCCATGTCAGATCGAATCTACATCAGTCTCACAAAGTTTTCCCTGGATTTTTTTGAGACAAAAGGCTGGGGAGCATGTGTGGTGCGGTGCACACAGTTTGTGTGCACACCTTAGTGTTGTACACTTAAGTGAAAAAATCATGATTTGACAGACAAAAATGTCCATAGAGATTTAAATTTTATACCAAGATGGAACAAAAAGATGAAAAATAAAGACTGTGACAAATGATGGTGTTTATTTTGTAAGCCTGGGACGATATGCTTATCTCCTGATTTGATACTGTTACGACACTCAGGGTGCTGAGTCGATTCTCAACTCAAAACTGATTCTCCACTGAATGAATAGAAAAGGGGACTCTATTTCAGTCTCTTGCTCCAGTATACTGTGTGCCAAACCATTCACTGGTGTCCTTACTCCACTGAAATACAATATGGAACAGAACTGGCGATAAGATAAATGGTCCACAGCCTTTTCATTTTAAAAAGTTAACTGCATTAATTCATGAATAAATTAATTTGAAAGCATCTTACAGTCTCCTGCCTGTATGAGAATAACAAACTGAGGGGGAGGAGGCGTGCTCCTCTGTGTTGTTATTAACATCATGTCTCCAGTAGTGGAGAGCAGCCTCACTGCTGCACCGTAAGCTCCGGGGAAAGACATCGCTGTCCAACACACTGAGGGGGCGCAGGGTTGTTGAGGTGAAACAGATTGTGCACCAAGTTATTTTCTTCACCTCAGAGTTGGTCTAAGTTGTTTAATGCTGCAGTGTGTGTTGGTCAGCCGGTCTCATTTGTTACTGCTGGAGTTCGCTGCTCCGCTAACATTAGTCTCTGAGTGACGGTGTAGAAAATACAATACTTCACATTCATCTCGCAAAGGTAATTATTAACTCATTAATTCAAAAAACGCTTGCAACCGCTGCCATGTTTGAAGATGAACTACAAGAGATAACTTTAAAGAGCTGCACTGCCGTCGCAGCTGAGTTCCGCTTTTTTCATTCCATCAACATCACGTCGGAATTTTCAACAAAGGCGGTAGCCATGAATACAAAGGCTTTGAGTCAGATAGGAAGGGAAAACCATGGTCTCAATGCAAATATACAGGTGTAAACAGCACTATGGAATCTGGAAACATGTTTTGCATCAATGGTTCTTTGGAAATCAAAAGCCTAACCCTGGCATTGTTGTGTCTATTCCTACTGATGAACCACACAAAATCTCTTCCTCTTGAACTTGTCATCTCCTCATCTGCGCCTTCTGAACAGTATCTAAGACCGCATTGTCTGATTGTTGTATACGTATAGAGAACATTCATCTCCATGTATCCCCATACATAAACCATGTCACCACCTACTGTAAGAAGTAAGAAAAACTACAAGAACATTACACAACAGTTGATGTTTTTTTTTTTTAACTGTGCTAATCTTTAACCCTGTATTGCACACAGACAAGCTAGCACAAGCTTGAGATCTCAGTAATTTTTTGAATAGACAGTTTAATTCCACTGTTGTAGCAACGCAGCATAGTGGGAACAATGTTTTCAACTGGGAGGATAAGGTTCGGACCACTGTGTCAGCAAGCATCTGACATGAGTCAGACACCCAAAGAAAGAAATGAAATCCCTAAATAGGTCCAGAGGTGTTGGTTTGTATATCACATCTTCATCATTAAAAATAAAGCCATTACCAATAACTACATCAAGTGTATGTCCCATGCACTTAACATGTAAAGCACACAATACCTGTTATTTAAGTATACAGTAAAAACAACCCAGAATTCAGCCAGACCCCAAAACCAAATGGATCATTTAGAAAAAAGCTATCTCTCTCTCTTTTGGGAGCATTTGTAATGTCCCAGCATTATAAACACATGGATCACCATAGCATACATCAGAGATAGCTGGCCACATATATGAACATTAGTAAAATCAATCAATGAGCCACTGATGCTGAAGCATGAGGCAGACAACCGATAGCTGATGAACTGATGCAACCACGACTACAGTGTTGTGCCTGAATTGACATGATGCTCATTATTCCCATACTCATACCTGTCCAAGTGACTAAAGGGGTCTCTGGTCAGATGTGCAGGGTGCTCCACCAGCAGAGAGGGCGGAGCGTCAGAGATCCCACTTCCTCCTTTGTCCGTCACTCAAACATGCTCCTTGAAGGGACAAGAGAGAAACAAACAGATTAAACATTGTTTGGCTACAGGACAGAGCAGCATGCATGTTAAGCAGTTGCACAGAGAAGTTAAGTCAGGAAAAACTCTGTGTCTCCCTGTCCTTTTCTCTCTTAAACATTCCAGTCGCACTATGTGGGGACTGTGTTTTTTTCCGAAAGGCCTGGAAAAGAGACAGAGAGCGTTAGATTCGCACCTCGGGGACGCAAAGCCACAAAGCAACCACAGGAAGAAAGTGAAGCTGTCAGTCAACAGCCTAAAACACACTTCCTTGCTGTGCTTGTACAATAATAACACTCATCTCTCTCACATAATCACACAGTCAGAGGCACAATGTCACTAGGCATGTTTCCAGTCACACCAACACTTCCTGGCATTTGTGGAAATGCATCATCATTCAGTGAAACATGTCTGAAGAGGGGACTTTGGAAAGTTTAGAGTTGTCAAAGACTTACAAATGGTCAGTGTAGCTCTGTATCTTTCTATATTGTGTTATAAATCCATCATCCTCCCTCCTTCCACACCCACTCAAAGGTCAAACATAACCAAAGACTCTCTCTGCCAGCCTTGGAGCGGGATAAAAGGAGCGGGAGGGAGGAGACAGAGGGATGAAGCGGTAGAGGGATATAGGGATGGACAACTGACGAACTCTCAGAACTGCTCATTTCAGTGGATTAATCTGCTATTTTTGAAAAATCCGCAGAGAGAATGAAGATGAGAGTGAATATGACTCAGTGTGGGTATATATGTGTGTATGTGTGTGTGTGTGTATGTATGTCCTTCAATCTGGTCCTTGGCCTACTTTTAAGCCAAGTCATCATTCTGGTCTGCTGGGATTTTATACTGCCTGTCTGTGTATGTGTGCGTATTAGAGTTTGTATTACAAGAAGAGCCATACCATAAATCTCTCCCTACCAGCCCACACACTCCTGCGTTAGTGAGTGTGAGGGGGCTGTACTGCAGTGCAGGTTTGCTTCAGTATGAGAAGGGTCCTGGCCACCAAAGGTGTCTGTGCTTGTCTCCTCCTAGGTGAGTCATCATCTCCACCCTACCTTTCTCTCTTTTTCTCACACACATCTGTCGCAAATTGTCTCCCTATCTCCTTTCTCTCCCTTTATCTTACACAAACACTGCCACAAAGTTTGTGTGAAATGTAATCCATCTGCAAATTGGAAGCAGGACAAGCAAAAGCTTCTATAAATAGTCATCAGATTCCCCTGACAATCACAAAATAAACCTACAGAGTCGCACATGCCTGCGCGCACACACACACACACAAACACTGCAGTGCAAATAGCCGCACATCTCGGTCACTGTCTGCAGAGCAAACCTCTTCCTCTACTCTTTCTGGTTTAGTCTTTGTATGAGTGCTGTATGTTCAGGAGGTAAACACCCATCAACCACGAAGAGGAAGAGAGACAGACAATAAAAGACTATGTCAGAGACATAGACAATGAGAAAGTCAACACTGTGAAACGTGATTTGGCAACAATGACCTAAATCATCTTCATGCTAATGAACCAAATTTGAATTTGAACATTTGAATGAGAGCGAGACACCATGTCTGTGCGGTTCACTGGGCTCCTCTCCAGCAGTGCAGTAAAGTTGGGAGGTCTTCCAACTTATATAGCTATCTCAGCTTTTCCTCAACCCGGTTATTAATTGTTCTCTTATTAAATGTAAACCTTGACCATAGACCTTTAAAAGGGAGTTGTAATAAGCAGCTGCAAGACAGACCTGATTTTACACATTCACAAAATATGCTGGATCTCAACTAGGGATGTCAGTTGCAGTTAATTTTGCTTTCGACTGACTGACACCCATTAACCGATAACTAACTGGTTAATTTTAAGAAAAGTTGTGATGCAACATCAGCTTTCATTTGTGAGCTGTCCAGCAGTCGCTGGTCAGAGCTAGCTTGTCTGCCCTGGTTAGCTTGACTTTTAGCTCATCCTTCTTCTCCTCAAAGTGTTTTTCAGTGCGTTTAGTCACAGAAGCTCTCGATGGCATAACAGACTTGGGCTTGAGGTACGAATACCCCACATACTCACACACTCTCCTACCAGGCTCTTGGAAGCGGTCAAAAATTTTCTTCTCCGGCAGTTAACATTTATAAGACTGCCTGTTTGTCTTTTTGAGCTCCTGCGAACTGTGACAGTAGTATTTGGCAGCTTGACATATTCCATTTCTGCAGTACAGACGTTGGAAGATGCTTTGGACTCGTTTTCACTCATCATAAATCCTCTGTGGCAGAAAAACATGTTACAGGAGCCTTCAGAAACTCCTGCAGGTTAAACTGGACTAACAAAACACTTTTAGTGCTGACTGACTCTAATACACTCACTATAAACACTTTAAGACACTTGCTTGCCTAGCAACATTAATGCTACAAACAACCCATAATGCAACACTCTGTGTAAGAGTCAGTTTTACACCAGTACTTTATCCATTCAAAAAGAATATCTGATGTTGTAAACATATAATTGTCTAGCTGTTAGCAGAGTGTGTATGTAAATTAACCTATGGACTGACCTGTAACCGATCAAAAATATTCTCCGTTAATTAACCGTTGACATCCCTAATTTTAACACAAAGAAGCACACACCTAGTACTAGGGCTGTAGTCTGCTGGTCGACTGGTCGATTAGTTGGTCGATATGCTCTCGTCCGACTAGATTCTCATTGGTCGAATAATCTCCGTGTTATTTTCATAAGGAGAAAAGTGCTACATCAATAGCTTTCCAGGAGTAATCCATTATTTCCTGCGGCAGGAGGGACAGACTAACAAATTACCTGTGAACTTTGAACTCTCCCAACCTAATGGAGACTGCTGGGTCTAACTGTTCTCAACGTTTATTGACCATACTGAACGTTTACTGAATCTGTGTTTCTCCATAATGACACAACGAGAACCCCCGCAAGGCCAAAAAAAAATTTTTTTTAAATATTTGATATCCGAATGAATGGATATAGCGTTTGGGAGTCTAGGTGTAGTGCTGTTCCGGTACGTGAGTCAACCTCTGTGTCGTTGCCTGGGAAACGCCCCCCACGACTAATTGATTAGTTGAAGATTATGTACGATTTTAGTCAACCAAGATTTTCTTTGGTTGACTACAGCCCTACCTAGTGCACTTCATACATCAAGATGTGATGCCTCACTGGTTAGATTAACAGATGGAAACTTGTGTAATGCAGAGCAAAAGAGCAGAGATGGACCTGTGCAAACAGTGAGCTGTGCCAGTGCAACATGACATTATCTAGGCCAATGCTGCACTGACACAAGAATACCAAACCATATAAAACAGTTTCATGTTATGACAAGAAAAGTTTGTTGTAATGAGATGCATTCATTTTGTGAAATAATTAAAACATTTTGCAATATAAAAAGATAAAGTAGTAAGAAAGGTTTCTTGTTAAAATTGCATAATTTAGTATCTAGTAACAGGAAAGTATGTCATAACATGAAACTATCTTGTTATAGTGTGAAAAAGGATCTCGTAATAACATGAAAAGGAAAGTGTTAAAACGAGAAAAGTTTCTCATTATTACAAGAAACTGAGTAAATATTTTTTTGTCATGGTGGCAGCAATACGCTGCTGTAGGTATCAGCCAGAAGTGGTGACACATATTAAATATACTTTATAAACCTTCAAGTTGGGACATCATAAATACTGCACCAATATTGTTGCTTTATAGCAATAAAATCTCACAAACTGTCTACAACAATAGATAAAATAAAAATATGCACAAAAAAGTGTTAGCCTACAACATCTACACTTGTGTCACATTTAAATCTTAATTTAAATACTGGTAAAGAAAAAGCTGGATTGTTGCATCCCTATTTCTCTTTTTACAGTCTTTACCATCCCTCTTGTTTTTCGACCTCCTTACTTCTCTTTGTTCCAGATGTGCCCAGCTGAGAACCAACACAGAAAATGCAGCTCTGTAGCCAAAAGGCTGTCCTCACCATCCCACCCTACTGCTGCCTCTATCTCTCCGTCCCTTCAGTACACTCCCTGTTATTAATCTGCAAAGTCTGACTCTTCTCCTACACAGGCCTCTTTCCATTCAGCCTGGGTCGACGTAATTCTTGTCTGAAATCCAAAAAACCAGTGACTGAGGCAGGCTAACAAATGCAGAGGTGAGGATGAGTCATGGGTGGATAAATGAAGAAATCTCTCCTTGCCAGCATAAGTCTTCTTTCGGCAAGCAGAAATCACTTAACACACATCATGTGGTTTATGCATGTCCGAACCCACATAGCACCTTGCAAAGTCAGGTTGGCATGCTAATGCGTGAGTGCTCAAAATGGGACTTGAGCCAAACAAGGTTGAGGAGCTCTAAAACAACCTTTGTTCTGGACAATTTGGAGGGTAGTTGAGGCTGAGCTAAAACTAACAGACAGTCAAATCAGTCCTTCATAATTCCCCAAGCTCAGCGTGAGCACACTGTGACCAACCAGCCATGGCCAAGCATTAAACCTAACTGTTCCGCTTTCTCTCAAAAGACAGAGAAAGATACAGAGAAGAGACTGGGTAAGACAGGGAGAAAGGTCTCTTTTCTTAAGACCGTGTGATAGCTTTCTATCAGCATGAATTGTTTGTGTGTATGTGTGTGTGTGTGCTTGGTTCCCAGCCAGGGTTTCTATGTGTTATGTGACTCTGTTTGTAGCGTATGCTGTAACAGAGGGAGTCTGATGATGACATCTTTGGTCTTAGCAACAACAAACAGTGCCAATCCTGCGCCAACTGCACCTCCCCTCCACCTCCTTCCAGCCTGTCCCTTCAACCTCCTTTTCTGTCAAACACCTCGTCTCCAGTGGTGTGGGAAAGGAAGACCCTGAGGGGCCTACGGCACCTCGTGCACAAACACCAAATCCATGCATGCTAAATAGGGTACAGAGGAAAGGCAACAAAAGATGACAACAACAGTATCACAGGCGACTGTAGCTGTAGCTCACTTTTTCTGACAGCTTTCCAGGGGAAGCCCAGGGAGGAAAAACAGGAATGCCAGGAATAGAGCAAGGAGAAAATAGGTAAGAAGCAGCTGTCCAACTTCCCTGGACACACCACTATGTTACACTTGGTCTAGATGAAACGGCTCACACAACAGCCTGTTTTGCTTTCCATAATAAGGACGAGCACTGGGAGCTAGGGGCCTGTCACTTTCTAGATATACTGCATGTACTCACAGAGGGAGGCTGGGTAAGAAGAGGAAGAACAAAGGGACAAAGGGACAGACAGAAAAGGACAGATGAAAGGAGAGAGTTACAGAGAGAAAGAGACATATCTGCTTCCTGTTTACTGGGAGTAGAGAGCACAGGAAACAGAGCAGCAGGCCACTAGACCACTTACTGGCATGACAGTGATGACAATACACACACACTACACTACCTTCCCTTCTCTGTGTCCTGTACTTCTGCTTACAAAGAAACAGATTTAGCCCAAATTCCTATCTATAGTATCTCTATGTGTCTTTGTGACATCTGGAGACTTGTGATTTGTTCTTGGTTCTATATCTCCCTGCTGTCCCTGCTCTGGTCTGAAGCCATGTTAACAGGATCAAGCTTAAGTGCGTGGATGCCCCCAGCTGTGTGCTCAGACGTTCCCGGCAACATTCCCAATCCAGGACAGACTTCCTAGCAATTCAGTGCAGCATGCAATCTCCTCCTTTTGTAGCATAGTGTGAATTCAACACATTTTCTGTACAACAGAGGCTGTTTTTAGCAGTATACACTGCAATAACATTAATGATCCAAAACGAAGTTTTCCATCTAGTGTTTCTCTAAGAGCAGAGTATCTAAAAGGCTTTAAAACTTCCACAGAAAAAAGGATAGTAACATATATGGGACGGAGATAAATTCTAGAAAACGTCTTCAGAAGTCATTTAAAAAAGAAATGCACATAAATATAACAGGCATCTTGAAGGGGTGAAATTAAAACAGTTACATAAAATTAAGTCCACTGCACACTGAGGATTATGGTTGTTTCCACTCTTTGCAAGAAATCCTATCCAAAACATTTTCTGTGACATATGGCTGGTATGACAGACATCGCCCACACCCAAGAAAAACAAGTTGCTCTCACTACATTTTTTTAAAAGCCTCAAGTCAATTTGTGGCTATACCGCAAGCAATAACACTGCTAGTTTTTATTTTTTCTTCAATAAATAAATAAAACTGTTACAAGAGAATTCAAAGTATGTTCATCTGTTGAAAAACATTTAAACCTTATATGCTCCTTCATCAGTTAAAACAGGATTGTACATTGTTTTTCTTTGAAAACTGTGAATTACTAGAATTTAATGAAAATGCAGTAGCGTTTCTAAGATACTATGATACGAATAGAATATTTTTTTGTTTTAATTTTTGCAAGAAAGAAATTGCAGAGAATATAACTTTAACAGAATTAGTTCCAGAGGAAGTAGTATAACTACAAGGAAGTTGCTAAAGATTGATTTGGTTGTAAACACAATATTGAATATTGTGATTTTAATTTAAATGTATGTTTGAGACATCTAACAAAACTTGCATGCAAGAAATCTCTTTCTTACAGCAGCCATATACTGGCACAACACACGAGCTTAATATATTTGATACTTGCCTATTTTCAAGTACTAGTAGGAAAGTCATCATTAAGTTGGTGGTCAGCAACAAATATACACAACTGGTCAGTGATGCAATAGAAAATTAAAGAGTACTGTTAAAGGGGACATATTATGCACATTTCCAGGTCTATATTTATACTCTGGGGTTCAACTAGAATATTTTTGCATGACTTACAGTTAAAAAAAAACATCTTATTTATCTTATAATGACCCTTTATGCAGCCCCTCAGTTCAGCCTCTGTATAAAACAGGCTGTTTTAGCTCCTGTCTCTTAAAGGCCCCCCTCCCGATGAGCCCACTCTATTCTGATAGGTAGCTTCTCGGGAGCTGCATCACAGTTGAGTTCCGGTGACTCGGGAGGCTACGTCAACAAACCATTAAATAAACTATAGTTGTAGGATTTCACTACTTTTTCTCGTTCTTTAGTCAAAATGTCAACCTCTCAAATACATACGTACATGTTCGAGCTGGAATCCGATCCAAAATACGAGAGTGGACAATGCAAACAACACATGGAAAAACCTTAGCAACAACCTTAGCAACCAAGGCTACAGAAGGGTCGGCCATTCATAGGCATGCGTGATGAGCGCAAGTTTTGGAATTTTGACCATGTTTAACATACATATCCAACATCATAACAATATATGAATAACAGAAAAACAGAAAAAGGATAACTTGTCCCCTTTAGTGTAACACAACTTCAGTAAACTCAGAGTCAGGATGACATAATACATGCAGCAGACATCTGGAGACCCCCTATAATATAACTAGTTGAGTGTGCTGAGTCACTGCAAGTGTGTATAATATCTGCCTCAACCTCCAACAAAAAGCAAATCTGTTCTTTTACAGGTGAGAATGACATCTTTCATCTCACTGTTCAAACAATGCCATTAAAAGCCATTCATCAACAACTAAAGATGTCCTTCCATTAGCTTCTGTCCGTCACTGGCAGTCAGCAGCAGCATGTAACCTACCTGTCTGTTTGCATGCTCGGCCCTCATTAATCCTGCCATTTAACACTACTAGGACAGTTCAAGTGGTTTGATCTGTGAGACCATATTTCAAAAAAACGGACATTCAATAGCCTATTGGCTGCTGCAAAATGCACAATCAATCACTGGTCGAGGATCTAAATATATACGCATACAACTCCATACGCACACACACACACGCACACGCACGCACGCATGCACACACACACACACGTTTCCTAACCAAGCTCTATCAATACTTCATTTAAGCAGCTCCGTCATGAGGTCAATAGCCCCAATACACACACACACACACACACACACACACACACACACACACACACACACTCACACACTCCTAGTCACACTACATAACCTCCAATAAGCCTTCATTGTGAGTTCCAAATGCTCTGCAATAACTTTGACTTAATGACTGCAGGTGAAATCCAGTATGAGGCCGAGGCATGACTAATCTGGCCATCCTCTTTCCAATCTAGCCTTATTAAGAAGTCACACAGATTTACATCTCTATTTCCTGTTACTATGCATCAATGGGCCCTATTATAATATGGCTAGCTCTACACACAGTTTTCTGCACTTTAAGCAAGAATGAATAAAATGGTCAAAGCATTGTGTTCTGCACAGCTGGTCAATAAAAAAACGGTCAAAACAAAAAGTGGAGGTCTCTGTTTGACTTCATGAAACATTTTTTCAGCCAGGCAACCCCCCCCTCCCCCTCCACCCCCCCACAGAAATTAAAGAGGCAGTATCCTCCACTGCAGCCAAAGTGACACACATCCAAGCCTCTGGCAGATTTACACTGTAGCACATATGACACACACACTCACATTCCCTGGATACATGAGCGCAGCACGTCTGACATTTGTGGCTTGTAGAACTGCAATTTCTGATGGCTTATATACACCCACGCACACAAGCTCAGAAAAACAATGGGTCTGTTGTTCTGTGGTCCATCAGCCAGGAGTAACTGTTGATATGACTATCAGTGTGACCAGGCTAGAACAACTCCACTCAAAGAGTCCTTAGACACACAAACACACAGACCCACCTACCCACCCACACACACACACCCACCCACCCACCAACCCACACACACACATACACACACACACACACACAGACACACACAGACAGAAACTCAGAGAAGCAACTACTAGCAGATAAGAACTAGAGATGGATGGGTGTGTGTATGTGGGCCCAGAGGGGTGTGCTGTACCTTGGTTGGGGCGAGCCCGGGGCAGATAGCTCGCTCCGTCACACAAGACAGAGCACAGAGCTGCCACAGCAGGAGTCCTCTGTGCCCTCCTGTTCTCTAGTTCTTGTCTTCCTTTCTATCTAAGGGCCCTTTTCAAGCCTGAACCAAGGTTCATGTTTTTGTTATGCTGTATCGATTTGACTGGTAAGTTTTGGTTTCACATTGCAATTATGGGAGCGCACTAAAGAACTTAATGTGACAAACCTTCGTCCTGTCGTCATCACCTACATGAGCTGCGTCTCCCTGTACTTGACATTAATTGCTTTGTACATGGGTGTGCGTCTGATATCAATTTGGCAGGTGAACAGATTCATTCCATTGTCACTATAATAATATTATTATGGCATTATTTTATCTTCAGGTGGCATTGCTCTCTCATTTTCTCATATCCTCTCTCTCTCTCATGCTCTCCGAAAATACCTAGAAAGTGTCGGCATTTTTATGAGTTTTTTCCAGTTGACTTTTTATAATGTCGTCAGACCATATTTCAATTAAAACTTGGTCTCTTCCTCTCCCCATGTGCTACCATGGCTCATTTTCCTTTTTCCGGTTCTGACGATAGCCTGCTGGAACTTCCTGTAATTGGTGTGAAAGCAGGGATTAAAGCAAGAAGAGATATGTGAGCCTGAAAGTTGTCCAGGAGTAAATGTGTACAATGTAATGAATTAAGTATTATATGAATTTCAAACTGCTCTATGCCTGAAATCAGGCATGGTGCCTAACAACCTGACAATTTCGAACCATCCAAAAAATGTTTTTACACTAGAATCGAACTGTACCACGGTTCAGTTTATCTGGACCGAGATCACCTTTTTTTGTTGGATCAAGCTTTGGCTGTTTGGTCCGGACGCGGTCTGGAAGTTTCACACCTGTAATTTTGGTTCAGATCAAACTGAAAAGTCCGAAAGTCTGGACCAAACAAGGTAGGTGTGAGAGGCCCTAAAACTTGCACATTGCAGACTTTTCAAAGTTTGAGTGCATGTAAGCTATTTAGGATTCAAATTTTGCCCGCGACCTTGTTTGCTACATTTGATGATCTAAACAACCTTGAAAGTGCAGCTTCACTTTTGAGAATGTAGCCACAATCCTCATTAGTTTCCTTTGTGTAAGATTTTACACAATTGAATTTGTTTCTTGGGTTTGTTTGGGTGCCTAATTAGAAGCAACCTCTGATAAGTAAACAAAAGCAATGTGAACGTACTCCTTGTTTGTCTATTTGGATACCAACTTTAGCTTTAACATGATGACTTTGCTTTTGGCACAATTTACCTTCACTTGAAGAAAAAGCTGAACATGAACATGACTTTGCACCCCACTCCTAGTTAAATATAGCTGAAAACAAAAGCACCAAGAGAGCCGTATCACTGACGAGCAGCTGTGATGCCGGGATGACTCAAACCACAAGGCTTCATTCTTAGTAGGAATAAATAGCAAAAACATGTTGACTCTTTGATTTGAAACTCATTCAAACCAAGCCAACCGAGTTGAGCAAAGCTTTTATGTACATGGGTGGTCAGATTTCTGAACGTCTTTTTCCTTCTGTCAATACAGTGTTTTTCCATAATAGAAACTAAGCAACAGAAAAAGTAATTAATTTATAAGTTATGAGTGAGGTGAGAAAAATATAAAAGTTATTCAAGCCATTACTGGGCTGGCCCATGTTACTGTGTGTATGGTCGTTTCATCAACCCTTTAACATAATTTGGGGCTACTCTATTGATTATATACCTGTTACCTGCTACTGTTCTAACAATAAAATCTAAAAATCTTGTTACAGGTGTGAAGATAATTAAAGGTGAAGCCTAGAGGAGAGCAATATGCATAAGATCCTCTATAACAATACATATAAATCTATACTGTGATATTGATAAACATCGTTTTTTGAAGATTCATTGAGAAGCTGTTTGATTGGCTTGATAAAATAATCACACATTTTTGGCTAATCCAGCAAATGAAATATAAATCAAAGTGCTTCGTAACACACAATTCTACTTTTGCTTGCACTCACTGGTTATCCACCTGTCATACAATCACTGTGGGGCATCTGTTATGCATAAAACGTTTTGTTGTACCTCTTCCCTAACCCAGACTGAGTGTGTGATAAATAATATTTTGCTTTGTCCATCAGTCCATGACCAAGAGTTTGTCTTAAAAAATCTCAATCAGGGACACTACTAATCAGCATCATGGAAGAAAACTGACTTTCCACAACAATTTTTATCCATGCAAGTGTGAAAGCACTGTGAACAAAGACCGATTAAGAGCTGTCATCCAGGTAGAAGCAGAGTTCTCTTTTTGGATGAAAGAACTGAGAATTGAGTCGTAAATCTCTATAAATCCTCTCTGGGTTTTTCTTGACTTAGCAGCTCTGTGGATACGGCGGCACAGTCGCTAAATGTTTAGTAGTGTCACCTCACAGCAAGCAGGTCCCGAGTTTGACAGGCAAGCTACAGTACGTAGTACTCCTGCTATTGCCCTTGACCAAGGCGCTGTCTTCAGAAATGGAGTTAATCCCCGCGCTCTGCAGTGTTTGAAAATCCTCATGACATTCAAGTGTTACAAAACAAACAGGCCTACAAGCCAGCTGGAGAAGCCAAAACAGTATCACAAACAAACACACAGTCTAAAAAGTCAAACAGAGTGAAACATGTGAAAAAACACACTTATTCAAGAGTCAAGAGAGACATCTGTGTGTGAATCGGTGTCACACCATTGTTTCTCCATGACTCAGCAGAAATTGGACATATTCCACTTCCTCCTATGGCGGGTGTAGGGGGGGATGGGCAAGGAGCAGGGGCTGTCGCCATGGAAACTATGTCTTTTCCTGTCAGGTCATATCTCAGGCTGAAACAGATGCTGTGAGCAACATACGGACACACATGAACAGCACACTCTTACAAAGGAGGGAATTGTTGGAGCTAAGCTGAACACGGTGTGTAGGGTTACTTAACGCTACCCGACTGAGCTGTTCACATCCATATTATTTCACTCTATTCAGATGTTCAAAGTGCCAAAGCCTCATACTATCCAATGCACAGTATCCTCTATGAAGTCAACTGTGTCATTGAATGACTTGAAGTACTCAGTATAAAGCTAGATGGATGTGCAACAACAAGTCAATTGCAACTGCTGATGCAATTGGATTTCGTTCAAGCAAACAAAGTTGCATTGACATGTCAAGGTGTACACAGAATGAGGAAAATAGGATTTGATTATTATCCTGATACGAGACAAATTCAAATAAGGTTGAAAACTTACACGCGTCTGCTGTATACACATTAGAATCTGACTTCTTTTGATGTTCATTTCCCCTAACTCTAATAATATTCATGTCCCCAAAACTGAGACTCATTTTTAATACTCCTTTTTAAACTTCAATGTCTGTGTGCGTCGTGGTTGAAGCCGAGATCTTAACTTTAATTTTAGGGATGCTCTAATACTCAGACAAAGAACCGGACATAACAGACATGCTCCACTCAGGCATTTACACATCAAGATCGGAAATTACAATCCAAAACTCATCACATATTTGGTTTTATTTTCAAAAAAGGCTCCTTTATAACAGACTCTGCAAATGCCACCACTCTGATCCATGTCTGTTACTCATTCTTGTACCCTGTTCTCAATGACAACATGACAACAAGAAACATGTTAATCTTGTGAATAACTCATCATTCGTGTGCTGGAATGCTGACCACCTACAATTTGAGGCTCACTAATTCAAAATATTTATATATTATAGAAAGTTTGTCCGGAAGTCAGGGTTTCCACCAGTTTATTGCAAGCCCGGTGGACTGCTGGGCCTAAGTTGACCCCCTGCTGGGCCAGCATTAGGGAATTTTTAAAAGTATTAAGATGTTTTCTAAACTAAAATGCACAGACTCACTTAAGGTAGACTCCTTTAAGGTGACCCAGCTATTCTCATTTTAGTGAAAATCTCAGCTGCTCCTCTGACTTTTGCTCCGCACCCCCCAACCACCCCCGCCGGGCCTAATAACTTTTCTGGCGGAAACCCTGCTGAAGCTTTTTACTGCGAGTGGTTCAGCAGTCAACACCGTGGAGGAAGAAACTCTAAATGATAAACAGAACATTACTTGCTGCTGACCATTTGACACCCCACCTATTTTCACACTAGAGCACACCTGACAAAAGTCGGTACAGACCGTCACCAGTGCCAGAAATGTTTGGATGGTTTGGAAAGTTACAGAAATATCTGGATGGATGCAGACCTCCCCCAGTCTCACTGTCAGGAAGAAGCTTTCCAACACTATCCAACAACCGGAGGTGTATATGATTTGAAGCAGCAGCTTTTATTTCTATTGTATTGAGCCATAAACTGTGCTTACATTACCGTCTACTTATTACCTCATGATGTCATCTCAATTCAACAATGCGGGGACCCAGGCAAGCAAACTGAGACAGAAACAGACCATTATTTCCTTGTCAGAGGAGAACCAATGCAGAAAACAAGAGACAGTAACTAGGAGATGAAATAAACCTCTGCTGAATACTAGACTAAATCCTATTTCTTTATCATTGAGCTAGCAGAAACACTGTGTCCATCCAGATGAGACACACTGACTGTGAAAGGCTCTGAATCAATTGCAGAGACCCTATATGCAGTCTAAACATACTGTGCCATAGCTTAGGCTTGCTGCTCTCTTTGCCTTCACGGCTTTTCCCTTTCCAGCAAAGCTGTTTATGAGGAGTCAAAGTACAGTGAACAAACCAAGGTATTTTTAGTTAATCAATGATAAGATCAGTCTCTTCCTATAGATCTGAGGATACACACAGTTAATACTCACAAACATTTCTCATTTACTGACCACAAATGAAAACTGGGGCTTTATGTTTGTGTTGGCCTTTAGTTGGTTCCAGGCTGAGCGTGAGCAGGGAGCTGGCAAGACTCCCTGGTGGCACTGGCTGACCCACTTCTATGCAACTCTATCCCTAATGTGACCCGCTGGAGAGCCAGAGGACACACACGCATAGGCAAACACACACGCACACGCACACACACAACTGCAATTGACTGACTTCAAACTCAGAGGCAAAAAAAAAAAAAAAAACCTGCTAAATGCTGCTGATGGCTATCTCTCTCTCTCTCTCTTTGCTTCTCATCCGTTTTCTGTTTCTCTCACTTTAAGATCAACCATTTAGGTCTCCGCTATCTGATCTAGCTAAACTTGCTATTAACATCTGGAGTTTCTGTGAGGACTACACTAAATCTAGGTTACAAGATTACAGTTAAAGAGTCAATCTAATAATAACAAAGGCAGGATAAAGAATATGCATATCAAACTTCACTTTATCAATTACAAGATGACAAAGGGGGCACCCTGATGGCCCAGGCTGACCATGTAATCGCAACGTCATCTTCTCTCTCTACTGTCTCTTGTCAAAAAAAAAAAAGAAAGGCTAAAGAAATGCCTAGAAAATACTCACACAGATACTTATTCTACACAAACAAATAAAATCATATTCATGTTAATTGTTACACAAGGTTTTTACATCACGGTGGAGAGGGAATTTTGCAATAGGTTGTTCTGTGAGACGCAAATCAGTTTCCCTCCGTGCTGCCACACAGCTAAAACCAATTGATGCAAAGTGCGGAAATAAATCTGTCAGATGTGTGGGTGATCAGACAACATTATTAAAAACAAAACCCGCCTCAGAGAAGTAGCTGGCTAGAAAGAAGTCAGTAATCAGATGTCTGACTGAAAGCTGATGTTTCCGTTGTTTTCTTGTGAGAGGAAAATATGATTAAAAAGACAACTTTGAAGTAAACAAAGTCAAACTGACATTTTTAGTCATTCAACCTTTATTTAGACTCTGAAATATATTGACGTAGACACCTCATTTACAATATAGCTGAGCAATTTTGTCAGCTAGAACAGATACGTTTTTGCTGAGCTTGCTCTAGACTCTCTATAACAACATGTGGTCATATCAATGAGTTCCAATTCAATTTCAAGATGACACTTTTTGAATTTTGGCGGCATTTTGATCTGAAACTAACTATTATCTTCATTATCAAAGAATCTGTCTATTATTTTCATGACTGATAGATTATTGCGTGGTCTAGGAAATGTCTCAAAATAGTGGAAACTGCCCATTACAATTTCTTCTATTAAAATAGTTTGTTTTGTCTGATCAACAACACAAAAAAACTAAAATAATACACAACCAAAAGGCTGAAAATCTTTAAATTGGAGAAAATGGAACCAGATGATCTTTGGCATGTTTTGATAAATGACTACTGCTTCTTTGTTGATTAATTTTCTGTCAATCAACTGAATTGATTAACTGACCAGTTGTTTCATTTTCAACCACGTCTTACTCTCTTCACAACCCTGCCTCAAGCCTTTAGCGGGCTGCAGATAAAAAGCAGGAAGAGTTTAAACTACAGAACGAGCAGAACTATAATGAGTTCAGCTCTCGGTTATTTACTGTGTTTTGCAGGTGAAATTACTAACCAGCCACTCAGACAAACATATTGCTCCGCTGCTAATATCAGGTCTCAGTGGATGCGCAGGCCTGATGTTTCACTTTCTATTTATACCAGCAATGACAGCATAACAAAGGGTGACCTAAGTTTCGGGGGACAAGCAGGTTTGTATGAGCTCATCTTGAATACCATGAACTAAGTGTGTGTACATGTGTCTTGTTTATGCGCATGTGTGTATTTGCATGTGTGTCTGATCCGGCCATAGTCTGGAAGGAGGAACAATGGCATTCCTGTGCTCTGAGCTCCAGGTGGCTGTGGAAACCCAATCCTAAACCAGGCCTTGTTGGCACACAGAGTGCCGGGAACGCCGAATGCTGCTGCCTCCCTCCGGAGACATGAGCCAGAATAGAGCTATTGTTCCAGACCAGCTCAGAGCAATAAATGCACCAAAGCCACCCTCTATGAGCACATACACACACAAACAAAGTGGATACCTCGCTTTCGATTTCATCTACCGACCAGTAAAATGAAGGGAAAAAAATTCTGCTAATTTCTGAAAATTATTAAAAACACCGGAAGGGTGAAACATCTTGTTTGCACATGTGCAGGTTCTTTATAATTGGGAATTGTGTAAAGATTAGACTAATTACATTCCAAGACATGCTATTATTATGATTATTACCACCTGTATTACTATTGCACAGCGGAAACACACACAGCCTATTACTTACACATTGCCTCTATATGAGCTTAAACCACCATGACGTACATACTGGTGTCACTCACTTCTTGACGCAGAACCCAATTTAATCCTAATCCAGATACTCATTTCATAACAAAATCCATGTCCCAAAGACTGTCCAAAAATTCACCCACTTTGCCAAAAATCCCAAATCAGCCCTCACAAATATGTAAGCAGAGAGACACACATACACGCACACGGGCAGGCACATCTGCTGAGGCCTGAACACACAGTCAACACACACACACACACACACACAGCACAGGAAACACATCATGCCGACTCCACAGCCTTGAATTGAGGAACATGATTCATTTCCTTCCAATGCTGGACAGTCATGCCTTAACACAGGGCTGAGTTCAGATATACAGCTGTGAGGCAAGGTCCTGAATATGACACACATACAACCCAGGTCAGGAAAGACTCAAGTGCTGAGAGCTAGTAAGTCATATGATCTGTATTTATTTCAAGGCAACAACCGTCACATTTTAGAATATTGATCTTAATGATCGAGTCAGTGTTGCTTCTTTTGTGTAGATTAGCTGTAACACACAAAGATATTCCTGTTTAAAACATGATCAAAAGCTACAAACTCACGTTCTGGCACCACAGGACTCGTGCTACAGGTCGCACAAAAAGACACAGCAACGCCCCTCCAGAAACGCAGCATATTCTCCTACTGCACACCTACAGACAACGCAACACACACACACACACACACACACACACACACACACACACACTGGAGATAAATAATACATGCTCCTCTTCTCCCTCCCTTTAAGAAACATGACAGATTAATTTAACTGGTTCCCTGTCACTCCCACATCTTCATCTGCTCTGCTCCGCAACTGCCGACTCTTGCAGGATTGATAGTGAATGCATTTTCTTATCTCTGGAGATAATTACAGCATTGTTAATAGGTACTTAATCATGCACGCGTATTCTCTCTTCTCTCATTCACTCAGTGAGTCTCTCATTCACTCTTTATCACATCATATACACAGGTAAGGCCCCACAAGCTTCTTCCAAACCCTATAAAAGGTCTCTTAGTGATTGAGTTACATGAAATGTAATTAAACTCTGTTCAACTAAGAGAGAGGGCTGTCAAAGACTATAGCTCAAGGAGCGAAAAGGGTTCAATCTGGCCACTAGTCATTTCCCCCCTATTTGCAGCAAACTGAGTTAAACCATCTGACCTCTATCAGGACACAGGAGACACAACCAAGCCCCAAGCAGGGGTTAAATTCCGGTTGTACAGCTCATCTCATCTCAGATTGTGATGCAACACTGGAAGTCTGAAACGGTCAGAAACAAATGAGGAAACGTTCACTAAGATAACCACCTCTACAGTCCCTTAATATGGTCAACTGTAAAACACGGACTGCTTACAGACAGGCAGTTTTCTCTCATAACTGTCTCACAGCTTATCTGAAGAGACGGTTTGGAAAACTCGCTGCGGTCAAATGCGGCAAGTGTGAGATACTGTTAACCTGGCAGTGGCCCATTCACGACAAGTCGACAGGGCTGAGTAAATGCTAGCATTAGATGACTTTTTTTTAAATAAAAAAAGTACTTGTGAGCATCATTATCGACAAAACAGCAATTTCGTTAAGCACAATTCAGACTGGTTGTGGCCGGGCTAATTAATTGGGAAGTAAAGTGACAATATGTGTGTTTAACGGTCGGTGAGTCGCATCACATCCCGGTTGCTTGGCTGCTTCTGTCAACAAGAGCCCCCTCTGCCATAGCGCCAGTCTGCTGCTGCTGCTGCTGCTACAGATAACGCTGGTGGTCCTTAGTTGACACTGTGGCTGGAATAAAACGACAATAACACAATATTTTCCTTGTATTGTTCACTTACCTAGAGTGGCAGGGCACCTCAATCCACCACTGTATGGAGAGAGACAGCAGGCTGGCTACGAGGGAGAAAACTGACGCCGACACGGTACAAAGTATCACAGCTAAGTTAGCGGGCTAGGTACGTTAGCTTAGCGAGCTAACGATGAGGGGGGGGGAGTGTGGTCCTCTCTCTCCCTCACCCTCTCTCTTTCTCTCTGTCGCCGAGACAAACCAGTTACCTCAAAACCAAGCCGGGTATGAGGTGTTGAGCGTTGAACGCCTCTACAAGCGCACCGTCCGGTGTCAAAGGGCGATATTAGAGGAGACATCCATTTGAGAAAAGAGCGTGGATATGAGTGTCGGTGCAGCCGGCAGCAGTAACGCTATGCGGTGTGATCGGGCTCTGCGGGCGGACGTGCCGCTTCTGCCTGGGTCGGTCTCTCTCTCTCTCTCTCTCTCTCTCTCTGTGTGTGTGAGAGAGAGGAGCTAGAGCTGCTGATGTGCGGAGCAAACAGAGGCAGCATCACTGCTCATCCCTCCCTTCACTTCCTCAACCCGGAAGAAATACTATAACTGATCCATCCTCTGTTAAATATTCCCCCCCCCCCCCCCCCAAAATATTATAACTTCATCCAAATGTGTCTAGAGCCATGCATCAGTGTGTTATGGGCTAGGTCGACATGGCCAGAAATGGAAACATTATGGTTAAAAGATAATCTTGGAGCCACAGTAACAAACATATGAATTTATGCTTTCTATAATTCATAAAAAATAAACTTGGCATAGGAGCAACAAGGATGAGAAGGATTTAACAAAAATCATACCAGTGATGAAGTCAAAACAAAAAGAAAAAAAATAAAGCCGTCCATCTTTCTACATGAGTCAGACAGTATTTGTATTATAATTAGACCTATGAATCACATATGACAAATCACTAGTGGATAAACCTTGCAGTTAATCCCGTTTGAAGCAGAGAAAGAACCTCATAAACTGCAACCGCAGGAAGCTGCTGCAACACATTTGGAAAAAGACAGGAATTCCAACTGGCACATTCAGGCAAAGCCTACTAAAGTTGATTGTCCTGCATGTGGACAATGAAAGGAAATCTTGACAGAATACATAGCCTACAAAATAAAAATATATGTAGCTTTGTTAAAGAGTAAACTGAACCACATGGGTAGCCTGTAAGATACATAACCGAGTGAGTCATACCTTCATGAAAAATGAAAAATCTATGTTGGTTTTTTTTACAAGTCAGACAGTATTTATAAAGTCTTCTATAACATCGCATGGCTCAAAACTCACGGTTGATCCTGTTTAAAGCAAATAAAAACTCTAGCATGTTGTGCCTCCAGGCAGCTGCTGGTTTTCATGCACAAAAAAGGGTTTTCGCTTTCACATTCCAAAGTGATAACTTTGTTATGTAAGAGGAAAAAGAAAATATAAATATATTGAGGCTCAACACCTTCAAGACATGCCTTCTAACCTTGTGGTGGCCTTCATCAAGCAGGAGCACACCAAAGTGTGGAGTAACAAACACTTCTTCTTGATGTGCCGAGGTATGTATTTGATATTTGTTTTTGAACCAGATAACAGAGAACTAAATAAAGGCTTTTTTCAGTACTTAAGGGTATTGCAACTCCTCCCTTTTCCCTGAAAAAAAAACACACTCAAAGCAAACACTTGAAACAAACAAAGCAACCCACCTGAAGCTCTCCTATCTTCTTTCCTTTTTTTTTTTTTTTTTTTTAGAATTTTTTGGAATATTTCGCTGCCTGCATAAACACAGGATATGAAACGTGGCTCCTGTGCCCTACTGTGCACCCGTGCCATATTTTTTTCTCTTCTTTCTAAACCATCCATGTATCTCCTGAACTAATCAGTGTGTATTCATCAAATCTGATTTCCTGTTACTAAATTCTTATCACGTCGTCAGATTAGAATCTTGATAGTGCAGGAATGTTTCAGATCTGAGTTAATTGGGAAACCTCAACACTGATTGGAAAAAAAAAATCCTGTTATCTGTCCAACAGCAAGATGCAAGCGTGGTCCTAGTTTCCAACCTTTTTATGTCAGATCTGTGAAATATATCTCTGTGTTGAAATATGTACACATAAACTACAAAGTGGAATTGGTGGGAAGCTCTCACAGGTCAGTACGACAGAGGGCCATAACTTCAGCCTGTTTTTATGAGTCACTACTTAAAAACGTGCCATCAATCCAATAAGAACTCAGAAGCAGCTAAGGGCTTGTCATATACTGAGAATAAAAAATGGACTGAAGATGAAGAAAAAGTAAGGGAAAAAAAGAGCAGAGAAGAAAATTGGTTCCTCTTTTCCACCACAAGGAAAGTGACTGTTAATAGCAAATAGGATACTTTCAGTTACAAGCAGCTATAAATAAGATGTCAACAGTATTGCTCACTATTACTGGTTCCATCAAGGGAGTGTTTAAACGTCTTGACTGCAGGCATAACCTTTTTTATGTCATAATTTATTACCAGAAAAAGAGAAAGACATGAGAGAGCTCAGATTGTTGCAGGTGCCAAGCAGGGCTACCAGTCTGACTCAGTGAGTTCATTTTCTTCAGTTGATACCAATTTATTGACCTCTAATTCACACGGAAGGTAAATCTCACTTCTGATTGGCGATACATTCCCAGGTGTAATTCAGAGAAAGATTCACCTTGGCCATTATAGCGTATGATGTGTGAGATATGGTGACAGTCCACTTTCTCAGAGTCACACATGCAAATTGGTTTGTGTGAGCATCACTGCCAAACTCTTGTTGAACATAATGAAGTCGGCGGGGAGCCATGTCTGATTTTTATGACTCATCGTTCTACCTGCACAGACAGAGAAGACACTGCCTCGACTTGATGAGATGTAAATAGCAATACAGCTGCACTTCTAGGTCAGGTCGTGCAGAATGTATTAAGGAAGCGAGATTCAGCACAGTGAATGATTAAATATGTGATACACACAGCCTATTTGCATTCTCCCCTGACAAGCTTGCTGTCTTGTATTAGTCATTATAAATCTGGAGAAGGCATTTCACAACCTTGGGGCTTTTGTTGTCTATAATTATATCTTTCATTTGGAAGGGAAAACCTTCTGTCCACTGCTTTTTGGATGTGCAATATCCACTTTAAAGCTGCAAAGGCTATAATTTGATAAAGCAGTTCAGTTAAATATTGTCCATATCCTTTGTACAGCATATGCACAGGTTAAAGAAGCAAAATTCTTGTTTTAAACATAAACCAGGAAGGAGAAATGAAGAAAAGACCCTTGAACGAGTCACTAAACACCTCATTATTTTATTGGAAACATACATATTCATTCAACTGTGAGGAAAGGCTGAACTGAAAAACACCAGTCTTATTAATAACCATGTAAAATGTGACAATATACAGTTTTCACACGCTTTGAATATTGCTAATATTTTAGTTTATGAGGCTTTGTACAACTGAAATATTGAGAGCACATTCACTTATGCCTCCACCCCCCATGCATGCATGTACGCACGTGTGAGCTACACATACACATTACAAACATTGACACATATCCAGCACCAGTCAATGCCCCGCTGACACAGATCAATAAGTTGTGCTCCAGGCTGCGGCTTACATGTTTGGCTCACATACTACCCAGAGTCACTGGTGCGGAAAACTCCACCAACCAGCTTACATAATCTGCTTTTAAATTACACCCCTAGCAGCGTCTGTGCATGTGTGTGTCAAATTGAAAATCAACTTCATGGTGAAAATGCTTTTCGCTATGGCTTTCTGTAGCGACAGGACAGTTTCACGGGCGTTGCAGACGGTTGGGAACCACACAAAACAGCTTTCCTAGTTTGACAGAAAAGATCTGTGTGGCACCCGAGTGTGTTTAGACTGTAGATTTCGATATTACTGGTTCCAGCATGCTGTTCTAGCCTGCTGTCTGCCTGACACAGAAAGTGATGTGTTCATCAGGAAAGGGCTGTGTAGGTCCAATGCCCCACAGTCACAGCTTATAGTTTAACTTCACCCATAAAACATTCATATCTGTTTGCAATTGAGCTCGATCTGAGGCTCTAGATATACTTTATTCATGTGGCTGGCAGCAGCAGTGTGCCAGTGCTGAAAAATGAATGAGACGTTTGAAGAGACCTTCCTCTGAATCAGCATTTCCCCCGCGAGTGCGGTCCTCTAGTCACCGTTAAGACAGGACAAGGACAGCAAAGTAGCAGTTCTCTCTTCCACACATACACACACAAATACACCTCAACACAATTCACACCAGCATCCCTCAGTTCATCAAGGGCTCTGTAGTAGCTCAGAGGGCACTGGATGTGGTAGATCTTTGTGGTGTGGATGCTGACAGGTCCTTCCCTGGTGGACCAGTGCAGTCTGATGGTTATACTAGAGGCACTTTCCCCTCAAAGCTGTTTGTATGAAACACTGTGATTGAACAACAAGAGAATAATCATGTACCTCTCAAGGCATGGCATCCTACTCTAATAAACCAGCAGGTTGCTGGAGGCCACCTGAGCCTACAGAGTGACGGGTAAGCTTGTTTAATTTTACCTGAACATTCAGTCGCGTAAACACTAAGGGGAAATACTTTGTAGATTGCTGTAAGAGAAAGTTTGTCTCACTCCCACTCTTTCAGAGGTCAGATCAAAGCTATAAAAGCTGTTGAAAAAGATATACATAATTCAGAACTATTGGGACATGCTTACACATAGGCCAAGTAGTGTTTTACCACAGTGGTTCCCAAAGCGAGGGCCAGGACTCCTGCAAGGGGTTGCAAGATAAATGTGAGGGGTTGTGAAATTAATAATGAGACAGAAGAGAAGAAAATAATGTTATGCTACTCAAATTACATGATCTTTTCTCATATTTTTCTTTTTTGTTTTCCTTTTTCTTGTGAAATACTGGATAGTTGTTACTCTTTAGATCTCTCTGGACAAAATAATCTACAAGATTTAGAGGAGAAAATCCCTCTTTGGTTAAATTGCTCACAACACATGCACATTCAACATGTGACAAGAGGTCACAAGCAGACCCTGCTTCATTGAAAGGGTCACCGGTCAAAAAGCTTGCAGACCACCAAAACAGCACACATGACTGGTAGTGAGAGTAAATAGCAACACAGGACAAGTTACAGACCATTCACGACATTTTTACTCTACTCTAAACGGAGCCAGCATGCATGAATTATTTACAATATGACCTGTACTGAGTCGTAATGCAAGTAATATGAATGGACTGCAGTTTCTTATAGTAATACGTGAACAGTTTGAACCTTCATAATGTGTTTGTCCATCTGACTGAGATAAAATTGGCAGTAAAGAAACAAACAGGAAGTGGGATGCATCACTGGATCAATCAAAATAATAGTAGAGAAGAGTAGATCATTGTACTTTTGTGTAATTTGTTTTAGAGCTATTTGCAGTTTTATTTGTTTTTATGTTGAATTTATATTATTTTTCTCTTGTGACTTCAACAGCAAGGAGAACATATTGGTGGATAGACCACCGTAATCCAGATTACATGTTTTTATTTATTTTTTGAAATAGAGTTAAACCTTCTGAACTAAAGTCTTTTGTAAATAAAGTTTATCATACAAGCAGCACTACAGGGTCTTTCAGGGGGGAAAAGTGTTTTTCTGAGAGTGTACTTGACTTACATGTGTATGATTGTGGTTAATTATAAGTGTTTTTTAAAATATAAGAGGATGATATACATCAGATATCAGACAGTAAAATGCACTCAGAGCACCACATACGGAGAGCCATTATAAGAGAGTTAACAGGTTTATCGTTTGGGTTTGTTGAGTAGAAAAAGGAGTGACTATCTGTACAGTAAATCGTTTTCCATTATCCGATCCTCACACTTCAATCAATCAGTCTGTTTTCTCAGATTGCCTCCAGCTATATCTGTGCAGGACCTCCAATAAAACACATGGTGGCAGCAACAGTCCACTGACAGGAGTGTGTCCATACTGCTGCTGATTTAATATCAACATTAGTATTATTTGTTTAGTCATACTAACTGTTATTATTTTATTTTTTCCTTTTTGCACCATAATAGTTTTTGTTCCTTATTGCGATAGATGTTATGAAAAAGAGGCGTTAATTAAAAAAAACAGCTGACCAATCAAACTAAATGACGCAGTACCACAAACCAGGTTACGTTGAACTCAGGCATGTACGTGTGTATGATTGTGTGTGTGTGTGTGTGTGTGTGTGTATGTGTGTTCGCGCGTGCGTGTGCGCCTCTGTGTGTGTATGTACACGCACGCGCATTCTACGGTCATTATGACGCATCAAGGCGCTCGAACGCAACAGTTGGTAGAAGTTTGGAATACTGGGTCTCCATTTCAGTTCTCATTTTATTCCTGATCACTCAGTGAATATAACTCAGTACAAGTGAAGAAAAACGACGCTATTTTCCTCACACAGTGAAGATAACTTATTGTTTCTATCACAGATCTACAGAAAACACACCGAGTAAGTAGAGAAACCGTTTCTAACGTGTATGTCTGATGTATGTAAATGGGACTTGATGAAATATTAGAAGTACATTTGAAAAAAATGCAATGCAGTCATGGCCATGAACTCCTGTTTGTACATTTCCTGCAAAACAGTAAAGTTTCCAATAATAATTGCAACAATTCATAATAATATTTTCATAACAACCATACGAATTTGCAGTATAATGGAAAAACATAATGGTAATGCATTTTAACCTGAGAGTGCACGGGGGTTTCTTTTTTTTAGAGTGTAATGTGAGTGTGAGTGTCAGTTTTTTGCAGTTTTTTTTAGGTAACACCATCAGTAGCTGAAACACTGCATACTATTGACATACAGTACACTGACTGACTGCAGAGTTGCTTCTACTAGTAGTCATAATATAAGTGAACATGTAAAAGTGTATGACATGCCTTTGTGTCAGAGAGTCACTGACCCCCCCTCTATCTCTCTCCTTTGGCTGACAGTCATGCCACGAAGAAGCTCTCGATTAATCTCCATGGGACATTACAACAGCGAGGGAGAACGGACAATTTCCTATAAGGAGACCCTCTACAGGTAAGCTGGAGTGTTTGTATGTGTCAGCTGCAGTCATTCGGCATGTATACACATGGTTTGTATCTGTTTTATGCAGTTGTCTTTAACTCTTTACTCTTTTTCATTACATCCAGGGTTTTCCCGCGGCGGAGGTTTCGACGTGGGATTCATCTGGTTGGGAGAAAGACCATCATCTTTGGCGACGGCATCAGCAAGAACATCAGCAACAGCAACATCATCAGCGAGAGCAACAGCAGCAGCAGGGTCCGCATCATTGGCTATTTCTTCTTGATGCTATTCCTGTGTTTTGGTAAGTGACTCCTGATCTCCTCTTCCACTATCACCTCTAGTATACCAACTTTGTTAAAGCATCTTGGCCTGTCAGGACTGTCAGTTTTGTAGCATACTGTACCTGTCTTATGAATAAAACACCCCTGACCTGTTTTATGTCCCATACTTTGTTTCCTTCCATCTGTCAGGATTTGCATGCTTGATTCCTACTCTGGGCCGCACATTTCTGGATTCAGGGCGGTCAGAATCACCTTACTCACCTCTCATCGTGGACACGGTATGACCAATGAGAAGCAACTTGACTTTTTAAAAAAAATTTAAATCTTTCTTTGGTCTTCCTGCGCACCCAAGTCCAAAGATGTTCTTACTAACATGCGAAATACAGATCCATCTCCTGTTCATGTGCATGCAGTAATGTTATGTTAAATGAATTTCTTCTCACTCACAGGATTCATATGTAGATTATGAAGAGATATCAAGGCACCTAACAGAGCTAGAGAACAAGCTGCTGAAGTTACAGAGGAAGATGAACTTCTTAACCCTATCAGCAGATGCTTGGCCCAACTTCGCCCTGGAGTCACAAGGTGAGTCATCGAAATTTTTCAGATTTTAATTCACACCTGCTGACTTTGTTGTTGACTTGTGTTTTTTTGGTGTGTGTGTTCAGGAGCCAGTGTTGTATATCATCTGTCTTCAAAAACATACTCGATAGAGAAACCACATCTGACATTTTTTGGGATACCTATCTGGCGTCCACCTGTAAGCCCAAAGACTGTCATCCAGGTAGAAACTACACACACACACACACACACACACACACACACACACACACACACACACACATGCACTTGAAATGTATTAATTATACAGCTAAACATCTAAACTCTTTTTTGTTCCTCACCCTTTCTCTCCTCAGGGACACTCGCATCTGGTTCCAGGTAGATGCTGGGCCTTTGCAGGTGGGCGGGGACATTTATCCATCGCCCTATCCCACCCAGTGACCATCAGCCATGTGTCACTGGGTCACATTAGCAAGAGCATGTCCCCAACTGGCTCCATTTTCAGTGCCCCAAAGGAGTTTTCTGTCCATGTAAGTCACAAATTTAACACTGTAACATCTCATAATCTTATCAGATTAATAACAAGATGTTCAACAGTATATCTCACTCTTTCTCTCTTTCAGGGAATGGAGACCTTAGATGACGAAGGAACGCACCTAGGAACCTTTCTTTATGATGAGGATGGGGACCAACTACAGACCTTCAAACTGCTGGTAAGTATTACACAAGCATTTTTTATTCACTCACAAGCTAATACATGCAAAACCTAAAGAGTTACAGTTTCTGTCCCTATTGTATTCATTACATCTCTGATTTTTTTGCTGTTACTCTCTTTTGAGCACCTAACTAACCCTCTCTGCTCATTTCCCTCACTCATCTCTCATCAGGATCATAATGGTGTCTACAAGTTCGTGAGGCTGGAAGTCCAGAGCAACTGGGGCCATCCGGAATACTCCTGTCTGTACAGCTTTAGGGTCCATGGGATGGTGGCAGACTGAAGACGGAAACGGGGGGGGGGGGGGGGGGGGTTGTGGGGTGGGGTGGAGGGGGGGAGGGGGAAGGGGGTGGAGTGTGGGTTGGGGCGGGGGGTTTGGGGGGTGGAGGGTGGAGTGGCGGGGGTGGAGGGTGGGGTGGGTTGGGGGGGGTTTGGGGGGTGGAGGGTGGAGTGGGGGATTGGTGGGTGGGGTGGGGGGGGAGGGGGAAGGGGGTTGGGGTGGAGTGGGGGGTGGAGTGGGGGGGTTGGTGGGTTGGGGGGGGTTTGGGGGGTGGAGGGTGGAGTGGCGGGGGTGGACGGTGGGGTGGGTTGGGGGGGGTTTGGGGGGTGGAGGGTGGAGTGGGGGGTTGGTGGGTGGGGTGGGGGGGGAGGGGTTGGTGGGTTTGGGGGGGTGGAGGGTGGAGTGGCGGGGGTGGACGGTGGGGTGGGTTGGGGGGGGTTTGGGGGGTGGAAGGTGGAGTGGGGGGTTGGTGGGTGGGGTGGGGGGGGGAGGGGGAGGGGGGTTGGGGTGGGTTGGGGGTGGGGGGGTGGGGGGGTGGGGGGGTTGGTGGAGGGGTAAGTATATGGGGAGAGGTAAGTATCTGTGAAGGTTAATCAGACTCCAAAGATAGGATAGAGAAATTGGTCATGTGCTGTTCTTTATTTATTTATTTTTTGGTCGCTCAAAATTCTGTAACACAAATTTTAGTCTGATTCACCTTCACTCTTCGGGCAGCACGGTGGTGCAGTGGTTAGCGCTGTGGCCGCACACCGGGAAGGACTGGTGTTCACCTCTCCAGCTCCGGTTCTCTCCGTGTGTGTAGAGTTTGCATGTTCTCTCTGTGTCTGCGTGGGTTTACTCCGGGTACTCCGGTTTCCTCCCACACTCTAAAGACCTGCAGGTTAGGTTAACTGGCCACTCTAAATTGCCCATAGGGTAATAAATGTAATTATGTAACTATAGAGCTTCTGTACTATTTTTATTTGTCTATGCTTGTGTTATTATTTATATAAATAAATAAATATATTTTTAAATAAATAAATATATTTTTAAATAAATAAATATATTTTTAAATAGATAAATATATTAATAAATAAATAAATATATTTATAAATAAATAAATTAATAAACAAGCAAATAAATAAATAAATAAGTGCAATTAACAGTTTCAATTATTATTTATTATTGAATTGATTGTTCATATTTCAAGGTAACCAGTCCAGTGGTGGGTACATTATCTTTCTTCTATCTTACAAAAGAGACCATTGTTGATCATTCAACAACAAATAAATCATAAATTCATACACAAGTTAGACTTACTGTAAATCATGCATACACTTTGAATTCAGAGCTTGCGTTTTTCATAGAAAATTCCCTGGTCACTCATGTCTTTCAACCTTCGATTCAGCAGTAATAAGTCCAGTGTTCTACATATCAAACTACAAGATACACTGTGACTTCATTCACAAATATGGTGGGATTTTATCACGGTTTTGGATATAGTTTCTTTTACTTTGATGAAGAAAACCACATAGTCCAATATTTTTCATACATATCAGAAAGAAACAGATATATCAACGTTTTTGGAAAAAACATTTCATTCAAGAGAAGAGGCTGAACTATTTGAAATACCAAACTGCAAAAACCTTGGACAGTTGCAGCTGCTTGATAATGAGGCCACTTGATTTCCCAAAATGATGCTATTTATTATGGTTGTTGATGTATGTTTTTTGATGTTATTTTGAGCTTTTTGTACAAAGCAAATTCCACTAGAGGCAATAAAGGTTTCATTCATTCATTCATTCAATGCTGAAAATGAGGCTAACACTGCAGAAAATTACTGTAGGATCTTCTCCATTCCTCTCTGCTCTGTTGATGAAACAAGAATAGTTAAATCATTTTCATTTTCTGTGGTTTCAAGGTAGTTCTGGTTCCAATTTTAGACAATAGGTTTGTTTTTTGTTGTTTTTATAAAATGTTCCTTATGAGATTTTGCCTTTTATGGTTTAGTTTTTCTATTTGACATGTTTAAATGCCTTATTTCTGCAGCTGACTACTTTTTAATCCCAGCAATATTTTATCTCTTATAGTCTCATAACATGGTACTGTGATATGTATGTATGGTTTGACAATATATACAGATAGCCTATAAATAACACAAACAAAATAAATAAACTCATATGTTTGAGGGGTGGTATAATAATAATAATAATAATAAGAAGAAGAAGAAGAAGAAGAAGAAGAAGAAGAAGAGGAAGAAGAAGAAGAAGAAGAAGCAGAAGAAGAAGAAGAAGCAGAAGAAGAAGAAGAAGAAGAAGAAGAAGAAGAAGAAGAAGAATATTAAATATTTTCGGCGAGTTCTTACTGTCACCGGAAGTGAAACAATTGTACATCCGGGTGAAGCTATGTTTACAGTCCGGGCGGAAACATCCATAGATGGAGGACAGCTAACGTCAACTGTCCAGTGAGAAAGCTGCATTTACATCGTATCCTGCAACCACTTTGCTGCGAAATCACCACCGATGGCGTCTCAGATCCCCATAACCGTGAAGAGCCAGGCGGCAGCCGGCAGCTCTGCGGCTCTAAGAGGGAAGAAACGTCCCGGGAGTCCGGCGGTGGCTGCCGCTCAGCAGACCGGCGGCAGCAACAAGAAGAAGAAAGGACAGCCGGCAGCGACACCGGCCACACAGACCCAGGTACGTATATATATATAGACGGGAGACAAATGAAGGTAAAAACCAAAACAAAGTGTCTTAGTAACGTGTTGGACCGTCACGTGCCGCCAGAATAGCTTCAATACGCATTGACATCGATTCTACAAGTCTCTGAACTCTACTGGAGGGACGAACACCATTCTTCCTGAAGATATTCCCTCGTTTGATGTTTTGATGATGGTGGTGGAGAGCGCTGTCTAACACGTCAGTCCAAAATGTCCCATAGGTGTTCAAATGGGTTGAGATCTGGTGACTGTGAAGGTCATAGCATATGATTCACATCATTTTCATACTCATCAAACCATTCAGTGACCCCTCGTGCCCTATGGATGGGGGCATTGTCATCCTGGAAGAGACCACTCCCATCAGGATAAAAATATTTCACCATAGGATAAAGGTGATGACTCAACAACGTTATATTGACTTTCAGCGAACCTTCCCTTTAAGGGGACAAGTGGACCCAAACCATGCCAGCAAAATGCCCCTCACAGCATAACAGAGCCACCAGATCCCCTCACTGTAGGAGTCAAGCATTCAGACCTGTACTGTTTTGTTCATCTGATCATATCACTTTTTTTCCACATGTCTGTAGACCAGTGCCTATGGTTTTTTCACCACTGAACTCTCAAATGTACATTCATCTTTGTAATGAGGGGTTTATGCACGGCCACCTGTTGAATAAAATCACTCAAGTCCTTGTTCAAAGTTTGCTGTAGTGATGGTGGTTTATTAGTATTCTGGAAGCTTACTGATACAGAGCGGGTCTGAGACAGTAGACTGACATATTTGAAAATGTCAGAAAATAATGAAAAATACCCACTACAATTTCACAGAGCCCAAATTCCTTTTTTTATCCAGCCATCAGTCAAAAACCCAATGATATTCAGTTTACTGTCAAATATGTCAAGGAAAAGAGGCACATTGTCACATTTGAGAAGCTGAAACCAGACAAAGTTTTATTGCATCATTCTGTCATTCTTGAAAGCCTGTACTGCCCCTCTGATGGATGCACATCAGTTTGCCTACCAGACCAACAGATCTGCTGAGGATGCTGTCAGCCTCACTGTTCACCACATACAGTGTACTGCAACACCTGCAACTACATTCTCTTCATTATTTTCAGCTTTGCCTTCACTATCATGAACCTGCAGCACTGTTGCCCCCCTGGGCTGTCTTATCACACTGGTTCTTGTCCTTATACACAAAGAGTTTCACATCCCACCACAGTTCAATAACCATCCTTCAGTATGATACAACCATTGAAGGCCTCTGCTCATATCAAAAAAACAATGACAGTTAAAGGAAGCAGGCAGCTCAAGGAGCCTCTTGGTGCCACACCAACAACCCCACCTGAATCTCCCATACATTAGGTGAACCTATAACCATCATCCACTCGTTGAAGTTTCTTGGCACACATATAGGCAATGCACTTAAACTGAATATTAGCTCAGACCACATCAACAAAAAAAGTGAAGAGGACAGGCAACTCAAGAAATGGTGTTAACAGTTGGTACAGTTTGGTATGGTATGGTAAAATCCACTAACTCTGAGTGTGTGGACATTAAATTAAAGAGAAGTGAAGTAACTGTTTCAAATATAATTCAACATCTAAATTTGATGAAGAGCTATGTAGACCAGTGGTTCCCAAAGTGGGTGCAGTGAGGACGGGCCATGGGTATCGGGGGATTAATGCATTTTTAATAACGTTGCACCACATTAAAAACATGGGCGACATTTACATGAACTACACTTTATGTTACGTTTTGGAACATATCAAAACAGAATAAGTAAGCAATAAATATGAAAATCACTATATTAAAAACTGTTTAAAATGCATCTAGTCCTGGCTGAAATGACAGCTCACTCATGCGGGTTGTCATAGTAACACAACATGTTTTCCAACTTCTGAGTTTTGCTGGAGCTCAGCAGTCAGAAAAAAGTGAACATCAGAGCAGTGATGAAAAGATTTGACACAAAAAACAGCTCAAAGACATTTTCAAACATCTCAACACAGCTGATTGAATCTGAGCGGATTGGACGACTGATATCCATCATTGTTTGTGTTCATTCACTGTGGTGTTGTTACATGTTCTCACATTCATATTTGTGTTATCCGACTTCCTCATCTCTGGTAAACATAAAAACAAGACATGACACATCCCATCAGAATCAGACCAACCCGATCTTGTTCTCTTTCTCCACTTCAACAGCCGCTCACGTCCCATTAAAATGCCCCAAACCTTTTTTGGGGTTTCGCTTGTTTTTCCTTGTAAGCTACTTCTTAAATATGAGTTAATGTTAATTGAAGAATTGATAGAAATACATTTCACATATTAATGTATTTAATTGTATCCATTGATATAATATAGCCTCATAATAAGCTATGGCCTAATATGAAATTGTTGAAACCAATAAGTCTGTGTAAATATAGGCTATGCAAGTTATATTGGCAGTTGGGAGGTGGGGTGCCGTTGTCTAAAAAAGTTTGGGAACCACTGATGTAGACAGAGTCCAAATCTTTAGTTTCTGGTTACACTGTGCGTAGCCATAATAGACTTTCTTTCTTTTAAAACACATATAACTTAGCTGAAATGTGATAATGGGTGTTGTCTTTCATGCATCATCAGATAACAACAGTAGACAATGTGGCTGAGGTGAAGACAGCAGGATCAATAGACAGTGCTCCAACCACAAACACCACCACCACCACCACAGAGTCCACTGCAAAGCCTCCACCGTTCAAAGACCCTGCGTTTATGGTGAGTGTCTGTGTTCAACTGGCTTAAAGTTTATACGCCTCTGTTTGCTTCTGCCTCAATTTCTGCCTCTTGCTATCTTGGCAGCATTCTGGGATTGGTGGAGCAGCTGCAGGTAAAAAGAACAGGACCTGGAAGAATCTCAAACAGATTCTGGCTTTGGAACGGACTTTACCCTGGAAGCTCAATGACCCCAACTGTGAGTTTGTGTCTCTTATTTTTACCTCGTACATGTTGAACATTTGTTAGCTCTAAACAATTAGGCCCCATTTCTGCATTTAAGATTATTGTGAAAATAATGCTAGAGACACAAACCTTACATTAACATTTTTGTAGATGCTTTTTCCATTTGAAAGCAAAATACATATAACTATGAAAGTGATTTAATTCTACTGATGTCCAACTTAAAACTGAACCTTATTAATACCAGGTTGCATCAAGAAACTAATGCAATTAAATGCAATTTTGATAATTACAAACATTTTTAGGTTAAGGTGATGCAATGTTTTAGGTAAATGGAAGCTTTGAAAGTCTTTCTCTGTGCCGTTCATTATAATACATTACATGTAGTGATATGTTGGTGTCACTTATAGAAGAATGATCATAATAAAGTCTCTAATTTAATCTAATCTGATCAGTAGTTTAGTGAATAACCTTTCTGTGTTCACAGACTACAGTATTGATGCCCCTCCCTCCTTGAAGCCAGCCAAAAAGTACTCTGACATCTCTGGGCTCCCTGTGAGTAATCACTTTGCCAAAAATGCCATTCAACGATGAGCAGCATTACTTTGGCCAAGTCTTAGTAGAAGTAGAAAGCACACACTGAATAATCTCTTTCATTCTTCTTCAGGCAAACTACACCGACCCTCAGACGAAACTACGCTTTGCATCCTCTGAGGAGTTCTCCTACATCCGCCTCCTCCCCACTGACGTTGTTACGGGCTACCTGGCCCTTCGAAAGGCAACTTGCATTGTACCCTGACAGCTCAGCAAGGGTTGAAACCTTAAAACGGGTTGAAACCACAACTGAACTCATGGCAGTGATGGAAACTGTCTGAGCAGCCAAGAGACTGTGAGAGTAGAGGCTCAAGTTGTGAATACCACTGAAAGGACGACTGCTGGAGCTCACAGACTGGCCACTGAGAGATATTTGCACTGCTGTTTTTAAGAGGGCGATCTGAGTCCAAATGAGACTGTATGACAAATTAAATGTGACATTTATCTCTTTTCAATTTAGAGAAAAACTTTGTGAATGACATTTACATAATTCCTCAAGGGGACAGAAAGTGTTATCACTGAGTTCATTGAAAAGTCAGGAATGGGATACTCTCTTGCTCATTTGTTAAAATACATTTCTCAGCATTCTAGACTGTATTTTCCTAATCCTACAAACACAAAGACATGTTTTGGAGCTCAGCTAATGATTCACTCTTTTTAATTCCAGGGGGTACATTCAGTTTTTTCTCTAGGATGCCGAATGTTCTACCTTGTGATAGAGTAGCTCTGTTTCCAGTGATTTAAGTGCCTTTTTTGTCCTACACAAAGCACATGAATCAATGGCGATTCCATCAGTTCGGGTAGAGAAAGGTTGCACACAAGCTTTTGGAAGGAATTTGCTCATTTCAGATTGACTGTCGGTTCTATTTTTCAACAACCTGATTAAAGCTAACATCAATTTGGTGTTAAAGTTTGATTTCAATGTGTTTCTTTCTCACCTGACAAGGCTTTGCCATGGCAAAAATAGAAAGGAGGGTCAAATGCTTCGTAGTATAAATATGTTTTCTCAGTTGAAAATGCAACTGGCTGAACTTTGTTTCAACCTCAGTTTTGCTTATATGACAACCTGCAATTACACCGTCATATAAAACACTGTTAATAATGAGCGAAACATCAACACCTGCTTTGATAACATAGCTTGTGTCCTGAATCCTCTGTTACCTCAAGTAGCTTACATGCATCTAAGTTATGCAAATGTAGCTTGGACAAGTCTGCCAGTGAGCGGACCTAATTTCACGTGTGTCATATGTAAATGTAGAATTGGTTCCACATGGTTCTAATTCCACGGCTGCATTTGATGTATGACTTGCACTCTGATTGGTAGAGTGAGGATGTCTCATTAATCACACATGGCAGGCATCCAGGATCATTTCCATGGTATATTTTACGCTGTTTTCACAAACTTGATGAATGAGGTCTAATGTATTTCTCATATGGGAGATCTCTGTTATGCAAATACTAAGGATTAAGGCACTGGTACAGTCACTGAGGTTCAGGAGAAAAGTCTCCCAATTGAATTTGAGTCCACTGCTCAAACCACTGAGCTGTGTGTCCTGACCTGTTGAACTGGTGAGCTAGATCACGAAATCTAAATAATACTTCTTTAGCTTCAGCCAGTCATGATGCTTAGTTCACACAGGCTCTGTGAATAAACATTGCCCAGTAGTCTTTACTCCCAAAAAGTATAGCACACAACTTCAGAAGTATATTAATATGCCAGAAGTGTAACTGCAGTGGATGCAATTCATTTTTTAGATTGATAAACAAAAGAATGATAATGTAAAACAAATCTCTGCAAATGAATCACAGAACGAGCAAGCTAATTGCAGTAGTATTCATTACTCCCCAAGTGATTATTTTGTATATTTAACTTTTAACTAAAGCAATTAAAGCCTTTAATCTATAGTATGTGGATAGATTTGTATCAGCTTTAAATATTTGGACACTGTAATTCTTCCTTATCTTATTTGTATTTGCAAAATAATCGATTATTGACAAATCTTGCCACCATCTCTGGATTGGACTGACATATGGATTCTGATTTGGCAACTCCAACTATTAAAAATGTTGTTTTAAAGCTCTTCCTGTAGCTTTGGCTCTATGTTTGGGGTTGTTGTCTTGTGTGTTTGGGAAATAAATGAATCCTTACTATGCACAAACCAGCAACTGGTTTCAGGTCCAGTGTTTTGTAGTATTTCTGCGTGTGACCAGTGCTACTTGTGCCCTGAGTATTACTTCTCCCAACTCCAACACTTTCAGTGAAGCTGATGAAGGCAGTATAGTATATCTATGAGTGTTAGACCAGCATTTCCATTCCTGCTGTGGCATCAAAACCTCAACATAATGATTAATGAACAGCGCAGGGGCTTTCTGCTATCCAAGCACACGACCCAATAGAGTGTGTCTGTGTGTGTGCTTTCACATTTTAGGGGCATCTGTGCTGTGTTTCCACCCGAGAAAGTACATAGTAGTAGTTTTAATTTGTCTGTTTAAGTTTTGGGCTTTGTTTAAAATCACAATAAGCTTTAAGGGTTTAAGGAATAAATGTAATCATTAAATCCTCAAAAGTGAAATAAACCTTGTATGGTTTCAACCTTGTATGACTGTATATATATGGTATATATCTACCTAACTGAGTCTACCTACTCCAAAATAAATATATAAATATAGTATGTGACAGTACCCAACAAATCCTGCGACACTTGTCTTTGCAGTCACACTCCATCACCACCTGGGTGCGCCAGAGATCTGCTTATTCTGCCATCCAGTCATGACAGATAAGTGTGTCCATTTCTGAGTCAACTTGCACTGAAGCAGAATAATTTGTATAAATTCAATCACAATTCTGACCACCTTCCAACGAAATACCGACCAATAAAATACCTTCATAAATCAAGAGAATAGGCTAGATAACAATCAATATAACTCACATCATAATTATTATAAATGCTACTGTTAAGTTGGTGAACACACTGTCATAAAATGGCTGCATATTGATAGTCCATATAGTTTCCATAATAAATTATAATAAAAACATGAGGGCATGTAAGCACACTGATTTAAGCAGGCTGATGACAATCATTACTAATTTTAATGTGGGCCCGGAAATGGATGTAAGCAATTTAGGACTACAGCTCAATCATATAATAACCATCATTAAGAAATTGATTGTGGTGTGCATAAAACGCCTCATCTTCCTTTGATGGAGGATTTGGCACCTGCTGTACTGCGCAGGAAGTGTGTTTTCAGAGAGCACACACATACACACCAACTTGTTAGCTGAAATCAACGAGTGGCTCCTCTGTTGATTTTGTTTTTCCGATGTGTACTTTGCTGAACTTCTGCAGGCAAGTTTCTATGACACTTGGGAGACACAGAATATCAACTGAGGCAATCTTAGTGCTCATTTAGGTCCTGCCTGCCTTCAGGTTTTTGTCACTTTCACATTTCAGTGATGATGGAGAAATGGCGTCTGTGCTGTATAATGTCGACAGACAGTAATGACATCTTTTCTTTTACTTCCCGGTGCATGCAGTTTCCCCTCAGACTGATTTGCACAGGTGTCATTGGATTAACTATGTACTGTAGCAATAAGTGCATGTGGTTTTGCTGAATGAGCAGGTCAGATCCATGACTTCACTGTCCAACATAGCTCAGTGTGAAATCACACCCGGGAAGAAGCTGTCACAACCTGTCCTAGGTTTATAAAGACATTAACAGAAACGTCACAACTATACTTAGACCTACATACAACAAGTCTGGGCCACATGACAGGTTGTTGATAGGCTGAGATTGAGCGCATGCTGCATTTCTGAGCTCACATGTCTTACTTCTTAAAATATATGTGAAAAAAAAAACTCATGAGAACTACCCTGAAATATCAGGTCAAAGAAACAGACTGCACTAGCAGCTCTGGTAAGCTGATCGATAGACCAACTCCAGTGCATGCTGAGCCAGCAGGGGAACTTTCATATTTATGTTTCTGACCTATTGGAACAGCAGGAGTAGTGTAGGGAACTTCTTTACTCCCTGTTAACAATGACATAACAGTCTGAATCTGTTGGATGATATCTCAGTGTGTGAATTATTTTGCTACAGCAGTTGAAGCACAATGTTTATGGTGGATTCTACTGGGATGTCGACTGCTAGTAACACTGATACATCGAATTGTTTATATTTTATGCACTATGTTATTCACTTTTATATAGACCTTGAACTTCTTTCAACAGCAGTTTTGCAGTAACTTGACATTTAGCAAAAGACAAAAGCTGACTTAAGCTAACACATGTTAACACTGTGATCAGATTTTAACAATATTTGACAATAATCTGCTCCATGCCTGTTGATAACCAAAGGACCGAGCACATAGACTCTGATCTCTTGGCTCAGATTTGCTCTCAGAGAAAATAAAGAAAATTCTTCAACTGAAGTGTTGTTTGGCCAGTTGTCTGCAGATATTGGTAATGTGCAGGTAGATGTGAAAAAGTGCTCTGCAAATTCTGGTCTCCATAATCCTCACCTGATATAACCTCTGTGTCGGTTGTGATTGAGACACAGTATACTTCTCTCAGGGAAGAAGGGGAGATGGGAGGAAAACAGCCAGCACAGATCTACTCTATTTATTTATTTATTTTGATTCAGAGATGCAGCTTATATTCAAAACACACTAGGATAATATGACATGTATTGGACTACCTGTTGATGCATTATTGTAATTTCTGTTGTGTGTTTGGACTTTAAGACTATGATTGGGGTTTATTGTGGCTTAATGTACTTCAGCTCTTATGATATTCTGTCAACTTTGTATTTTATGTAACTTATGTGGTAGCTTTCAGCATGTTTTTTTCTCATTTCAATGTTTTATGTATCTTATTATGTTTTTGCATATTTTATGTGTAGGTCTATGTGTAGCTTGTGAGAAAATTTCTCCTTAGGGGTAAAAAAGTTAAAGTTAAACTTGAAGTTTACAATCTACTCAAAATGTAAAGCATTCAACACATAGACATTTTCACAGTTTTGTGGTCTCACAGGTGTTTTATGATTGTCTAGGCAACTATTAGCTTGAATAAATAGTTTCCTTCTTTCTTTAAAGAAATAGTTTGCCATTTGGAAAATACGCTTACTTCTTGTAGTCTCCGTGGGGTTGCCAGGCAACCAGTGGGGACCTTAGGAAGTTACTGCACCCAGCCCAAGAAATAGTCTGGCACATAACCCTGTCATACCCTTGTCATGATTTACTCCTCGGTTATTGTACGGATTAACCGGCTGCTGGCTCTATAGCTTTATATTACAGAGTGGTATTGATCTCCTGATCTAATTCTGATCTAATAAGAAAACGAATGAGTGTATTTCCCAAAATGTCAAACTATTCCTGCAGAGGTTTTCCCCTCCTTGTACTGTATAGCTGCCCAAGCACTAGTTGTGCTTAGGCTGCTATTACCTCTGAAACTCCTCTCCTGCCTCTTTTCCTGTCCACATTCTACATGTTTGTGTGGCCATCTGTAATCACTGCTTGCAGCTATATTTGTTGTTGTATTTTTACCGTCTTGGGAAGCCTTCGCCCTTCACCACCATCATAATAGTACTGTGGCCCTGCTTGTGTGATTTGTCACTGTCTTGTTGACCACACGAACACTGATTTTTATCCAAAACTGATCATGTCATGGCTGCCCACACAGTCCTGGTTCATTTAGCAAAGACAAAACACTGATCGGTGTCTCAAGGAGTTCCATATTATTTTTTTTTTTTCCTCTCCCTGTTTGAATTGAGCCATGAGTGAATGTGATGAGTTACCAGTTGTTATTGGGCTGTGGAGGTCAAACAGCAGAGTGTCATCAGATAGCTAATCAGCTCATTCAGATATCATTACACTGGGCTAAATCCCTGTTAATCCCACTGAAGATTCAATCAGTGTTCCCTCACAGGTCAACTTGTTCTTCTTTGTGTGTATGTGTGCTCACATGTGGTCATAAGGGAGAGAGAGAAAGGTAATTCTTCGTGTTGATAGACAATGATTGTCCTTCAGCGGACCACATTCACCATCTCCTCTCTGCTCTTTTCTCCGTCCTTCTCCTTCTCTTCATTTTCCTGTCCTGTCTCCCTCCTATCGCCCCCTCCCTCTCTCCTTCCATGTCTCCTTTTCTCTCTCTCCTCGCCTGGCTCTTCTCCTATCTCTGTTGGCTGGAGGATTAGCACTCTGCTTTGGTCTTTGATTGATAAAACTTCTATCAGTCAATCTTTCTCTGTCTATCTGTCTCTCTCTTCTTGTATGTTTGTATCATCCCATGTCCTCTCAATTTGCCACATGCATCCTCTGTTTCTGCAGAAGTAGAGGTTCTTGTTCAGACCTGTGTAGAGATCACGTGTTGTGTTTTCTGTACAAAATAACAGACAGCAACTACTTTATCTGTCGACTCAGCTAGCCTGTTTGAGGTCCATAAGTTTAATTTCCCCTATGTCTAGCAACAGATGATTACATGCACTGTAAATATGTACAGTTACTCAATGGCTGGCTTTTATAAGCTATTTTATTGATTGGATTAAAAAAGGACAATTTTATCAGCTGCATATTTCAGAAAAGGTCAGAAAAGTAATCTTGCCATCTACTGTAGCAAGGCACCTTTAAACTACCACGTTTATGAATGAAGTTTGGCCTGAAATTGTCTCCCTATAAGACAGAATGGGATGTACAGTACTTTGGCTGGACTAATTGTATGACATATTGGGGAAGCCTGTAACACATTTTTTGATATAATACAAATTCATGGTTTTTACAATAGCACACCAGCATCATAATGACACAGTTACTGCTGCACACAGTGTCTCTCTGATCCAAACTGGTTTCGAAAGACTGCAGCGGGTTGTGGTCTCTTGGCTGAGACCTGCTAATGTGGAGACTGTCTAAAGGTCCTTTTAGGCAAGGCAAATTAAATGTATTTAATGATCCCCTCCGTATATGTGTTAAGACATATAAAAATACTCTGCTGATAATAATTTTTGTCTGATATGGTTTTTCCACAAAAAAATAAACTGCCTTAAAAATCCTTAAAATGGCATCTCTTCCTTCTCCCTCAATGAAAAATCCTGAATCAGTGAATATGCAAATATTTTTGATTTCAAAAGTTTATCTACTGGACACAAGATGTCTCCTTCCTAGTGTCAAACTCTGCACATACATTATTGTGCACAGTGAAGGCCAAACAACAGGTGAACAAGTGGAGTAACAAGAAGGAAAACAAATCAGTGGAGGGCGACTTTAAAAGAAAAAAAATCAACTTTAAAATAGTGAATCTAAAAGAGAATATCTATCTATCTATCTATCTATCTATCTATCTATCTATCTATCTATCTATCTATCTATCTATCTATCTATCTATCTATCTATCTATCCTTACCTGCCCCCCTTTTTCCCTGTTGCGTAGATGTTGCTCCATCCATCGCACACTTCCACACCTACATTCAGGTGAATCAAGTGTCATTGGACAGGTAATAGGAGGGATGTGACCCTGCAACCCTCTCCACGACAGATGGAACCAATCTCACCAATCTGAGACACACCATCTATTCATACCTACCTACCGTGGTGTATTTGTGTGTGTGTGTGACTGAGTGTGTATGTGTGTGTAATGATAGCTGCTGCTGGTGATGCAACTCAATGCCTCACTGTGCTTAAAAGCTATTACATGTCAGGACTGGATTTATGTGCTTTCAGATGTGTGTGTGTTTGTGTGTGTAGGTGTGTATCTTTAAACCTGTGTCTCAGACCTGATATTTTATCACCAGCTCAGCTCCAAAAGCCAATTTACTGTCTGATGGCTGTTGTGTGAATTTCAATCGCAGACTGGGGAAATAATCTTGGCTGACTTTGAATGAACTTGTGAATGTCCTATTTTTCCTGCAGGGAGTGTGTAATTCTGGCTTTTAAAACATAACATTTTAGGTAAATTCAATGAATGAATGAATGAATGAATGAATCAAGTTTATTTGTCACATGTAATCATATAAAGCACAATCACAGTGAAATGTAATTCCGACAGTTCCTTTAATCTGTGCGTTAAAAAGAGTTCAAAGAGAATACGTGTGGGGAGGGGGTCCTGTTGGCCTGAGGTTAGAAGCTCGTCCTGAGCCTCTCAGTGCTGGCCTGGTTTATCTGGTTCCTTCTGGTACCTTTGGGAGAAAAGGCCGTTATCCAGGTGGCTGGGATCCTTAACGATTCTCCTAGCATTATTCTTGTAGCGCCTGGTGTAAATATCCTTTAGGCAGGGTAGAGCACTACCTATTGTATGAAGGAACCATTCTTTGCAGGGCCTTGTGTGGTTCACATGTTAATATATAAACAGGAGTGTCAAAACTCACTTTTTTTGTTCATGTATTGCAAAAATAAGTCATTGTGCAAAATGAAAATAAAAAGCAACACCTTGCCGTGAACTCCACCACCCTGTAGCCGTAGAGAACGTTCGTATAGATGCTGCAGAGGCTTTATGAGCTACAGTGTCTCCTATAACTACTACTATAACTACTCCCCCTTCTCACACAGACACACACACTCACATTTACTGCATGTCTTCTAACCATATTCATACATTGGATACAATGCAGAGAGAGGGGGAGGTAATTGCATTGACTTTGGGAGTAAAACAATAGTTACAGAGTTAGTGTGTGTGTGTGTGTGTGTATGTGTGTGTGACTGCAGTGTGTGTTAAAACCTTCCATCCATCCATATAACAGTGCAAGAACTCCGGTCCACTCTGCATTATGCTCTGCTTGCCCTTGGAGAACAATACAGTACCTATTTATGCCAGCAGATATAAGCTGGAAGCTGGTCTCCCGTTCACTATCATTTACCTTTTAAACATGTGTGTGTACTTTGTGTCTGTGTGTGTTTGTATATGTAAGAGAAAAAGTGAGACAAAGAGTACGTATGGAGAGACAGAACGACCCCGAGCACACATACACACACACACACACACACACACACACACACACACACACACACACACACACTTAGATGCACAGTTAGTGTTTTGGGAGAGTGTGATGGCAAATGAAGCGTGAAATGAAGAGTCAAAGATGTTAGAACACTCCTTCCCCAGGGAACCTCTACAGCGGACTGACACAGACCAGGCCAAGATAGATCAGGATGACTAAAACCAAACCTTCAGGCTCACTGCATCAGCATGCCCCCTGGTGTGAAAACATGGCGCATCCAAACCCTAAACCTTCCTGACTGTATATACTATGTGGGTGAGAATAACAGTCTTGATAACACAATTGTTTTATCTTTATGTCAATTTTGCCCGAACTAACTTCATTAGTGAGAGATGCATCTGTCCCACCAATGTCGTTTTCATTTCAGTGGAAGCTGCTGTACTGGTTTCTTGGAGTTACCATGTGGAGTTTTCTTGTAAAAAAAGCTGAGCTAATTTCTTAACTGTCATGTAAACGAGAAACCTGGTAGATGAGGAAGAGGAGTAGAGAAGCTTGATTTTACCAGGGAAATTTCTCCTGGAGAAAGAAATTGTCTTTCTTGGCCATGTTTATGGGCAACCAGGTTTCTAATTGGCTTTTTACAAGTATGGCAAAAAACTTCACATGGGGAAAGTAAGAGAAGAATGTTTGATGAATGGAGAGATCAGTAAATGGAGTGGTCCGTCCTCATATTTAAAATATTGCCATCCAAAGACTGACAAAAACTGAAACCGACACAAAGTAACCAAAGTAAATTTTATGTTTTTCATGTCCAATCGAAAAAATATGTTGAGGTCCTATCCCTGCAAGTCAACTTACAACGACATGTAGGGCTGCTCTGATCTAATCCACAGTTGTGATAAAGACGATAATGACACTAGATTTCTTTGAATTGCTGAAAGAATTGAGATGTGGGTAGCGATTCAGAGGTCTGGAACCAGGTTACTATCTGTTGTTGTAATAGTGCACTGGGTTGGTCAATGAACATAAACACAGATCTTCACAGACTTAATCAAATAGCAACCACCATGATTAAATCCCATTCATTTTTCTTCTCAGCTTGGGTGGGTCTGAACACTAAGCAAACTTTGTCTTCATTTTCTTGAGTGTGGACCTGAAGCAGTTTGCTATGACTTATTCAAGTCATTAAGAGCCTTGAGCACAGAAAAGGTTTTTTCATTAAGCAGAGTGGCCCAGATGTCCTTCTCTCCACCTCTCTCCCTTACAGTAGCTCTTCCTGGGCAATCTCGAGACCCTCTCAGGTCAAACAGGATATGTAATCCATCCATCATTCATACCATCCATCGGTCTACACGTTTTTCTATAGTCTGTTGTGTTTATGGCTAAGGTAATTAGCTACCTTACATACCCTGCAAGTGCTTGGTGATGATATGTATCTATGGGGGAGGTAAGGTGCACTAACACAGTTCTCAGCCATATGACTGACATACTCCAACATTAAAAGTAAGTGGTATTCCCCTTTAATGGCCACTGTTAACATTATTATCCCAGTCTTGACTGCCATAACAGGTCACCTAATTCTATTGGAGACAGCTTCAGCCTTTCTCTCCTCCACCAGAGTCCATTACAATCGGGTCTTATCTCCTCTAATATGCTCTGCTGTTAATGAACAATCAGTCTCGTTAATGACCTGCTAATTAATGGCCCATCAGCCTCTTCAGAGTGGTAATTATGTGCCAGTTGAGGCGTCTAATTGGCATGGTTTCTGATTGGATCGAGTCACGCTTGACCCTCTGGGACACAGGAAGTAAATTATAGCGTTGTCATCGTTGTAGACATACATTCATGGTTGTAGAGAGGACTTTTACAAAGACTGCTGAATTGCTTGTTTAAGAAATAGAATCATCTTGTTAACCTGAGTAGTAGTGGACTGAATGATAGTTTCGCTTGAGTGATTCTGTCAGAGGACAAACTGTCTAATCTGAATGAAAGAACAATCAATGACAGAAGAAGTTTTCTTCTACACTTACCAAACAATTGCTGTCACAATGAAGCTTTGTTGTACATAAGATCACACTTAGCTTAGTGTCAACCCACTTCAACAAAAAACAGTGTTGTGTATGTGTGTGAAGGGGTTGACTCCATGAGCACACACAAAATCTTAATCAGTTTGAAATAAATTACAGTTTTGTAATGGGTAATGCAAAGCAGACTGGCTCCGTCTCCATAGCAACAGTGGCTGAGGATCATGGGTAATATAGCCTTCTGCTATCCAAAACTGACAAAAAAAACTTGATTTCTCAGAATTGAAGGAGAAATTGTCATGATCCTTTATCTCCCTGACCTGCTGCCACTCATCGAGTGGCTCCTTTCCCCTCTCTCCCCGTGTGTGTGTGTCTGATTGTGTGAGTGGAGACAGGTGTGCTGGAGTCAGAGTGGAGCCACACCAGCTGCACCTCAGCTCAATAATCAAGACCTCTACAAATATTCAGCCCTGCCACTTTCACTCTGCAAGATTGTCGCCTCTGCCCCAGTCAGTCTATGCTTTGAGCCATTTTTTCATGCATTACCAGCTTTCTTGTTGTTGCCTGTTTTTTTTTCCCTTGCCTAAACCTGTCTCCTATTTCCCTGCAGTCCCGTCTGCTCTGGTTCTAGCCCCTGTCTCCAGCCCCTTGAATCTTCTCGTCAACCCTGCTTCCCTGCCCTGAATCCCCGCTCTTCCTGGCTTCCAGCCCAAGCCTCAGCCGAGGTTCTCAGCTTTCAGCCCAATCCTCAGCCCATGTTCCCAGCTTCTGGCCCAATCCTCAGCCGAAGTTCCCTGCTTCCAGCCCAATCATCAACCCATGTTCCCAGCTTCCAGCCCAATCCTCAGCCCCAGGTTCCCTGGTTCCAGCCCAAGCCTCAGCCGAAGCTTCCAGCCCAATCCTAAACCCGTGTTCCCAGCTTCCAGCTCAAGCCTCAGCTCCTGGTTCCCAGCTACCTGCTCAAGCCCCAGTTTCCCAGCTACCAACCTAAGCTTCCCCAGAATTGCATTCTTTTTCCCCAGCCTTTACAATAAATACTTTGTTTCTACCATATCCTTGTCTCCTTGCTGTGAGTATCTGCACTTGGGTTCACCTGCTCTGTCCCATTTAACAGAAATAATTAAAATGGATGGACATAACATTAACCTATGGTATTGTTGAATTATCAAGGAGACAAAAGAAAACCTTGACGGGGGGGACTTCTATGGTGATGGTGGATCCTCAGACCCTCGGTTCTTCAATGGGACTGATGCTCAAAGCGTCTTAGTGCTGGGGTGGGTTGACATTGGAGTCAATGGATGGCTGGAGCAGTTGCTCTGGGCGTCTGTGAAAGTGGAGTGATATTTGACAAATTTGTCATTCCAATGTGGGGAGAGTGGCCTTCACAATAATAACAGCACATAAAGCTGTAAACCTAATGATGTATTATAACCTGATAACGATGTTATGGTGAACATGTTAGCAGGCAGTTGCTTCTTTACACATACAGCAACAGCATGTTTCCAGCGTGGACACAGAGAGTCTGACAGCAGCTGCTCATGGCTAGTTATTTTGATGCATTTCTTCATTGTCACCTACAATGGACCATATTCATATGGTGGCCATTTTCCTCTGACGTCACGCTTAGGGTGAGTGAATCGGGCTAGCTAACATTAGCAGCTTTATTTCCAGTCTGTCTGCGATGATGCATCAGCTGTTTTTTTTCATTTACTTAGAAAGGATTCCCGATTAACTTTCACACAGCTTTGTAGATACAGATTTAATTAGCTTGCAAGCTGTTTTATATATTTTTCCTCAGTAACATTGGTAGTAGCAGGTGCTAACAGTCTAAGTTAAAAGCATGTCAGTGGTGTCCAGTCCAAAAAGAAGTAAAACTACAACTGTGGGTCGGTGTAACGCTTATCAGTTCAATTTTACATATTAAAAATGAAGTTCAAATGACCATCTCGCCATTATCACACAGGCTTTACTTGACAGTTTCCCACCCAGAGGAAAATGGTCCCCCTGTGAATATGGTCTATGGCCGTTCATCTAACTGTCACCAGTCTGTTCAGCGCCTCCATAAGGAGGCAGAGGGTAGTGGCGCTCTAGTAGTGGTGAGCCAAAATAGCTGAGTCAATTCAGTTTCTGTTGATTGTCTAATCAATTAATCGACTAATTTTTGCAGCTTGAGTTTAAAACACACAATGAGGACTGTTCCTGATTAATGTATTAACTTCTTGACTGTGGTCCGACACAAAAAGGTGAATGATAGTTCAGTTCCTGTTTTCTCATTGATACTCCTCTTGGAGAAATGGTGTTCTCTCAGAATACAGATCTTGCATCAGGATGCCCTCAGTGTATTTAAATTTGAGACTGACAAAGACGTGAGCATACCCACACATAGCACAGCACAGCAGAAACAGCAGCAGGTAGTAACTGACGATGGGCTGAAGACAATAAGACATAGTAATGACTTAGTATGAAAGATAAACTGCGGAGAAGTCGTCCCATTACCGAGTTAATAAACTCTGTGTTACTTTAACATTTTCACTGTTCTTTGTGTGCTCCTAAATTTTTTCATCTAGGAGCACATGTATTCCTTGCTAAAAACATTACCGTAGTGCCCTGCAATGTATAGGTCTAACATATTTAAATTGTGTGTTCATGAAAAGGCTTTCTGTCACTGTCTTATATATTTTTAACTGGTACAAAACTTGAGACGTGAATGCTTTTGCTTTCACTTTACTCCTTAAACCAGCAGTAACTTATTTTTTGGCCACATGGGGGCAGCAGAAACATGTTGTGAACACGACACTGACCAGAGATTGATTACCTTTTAAGTTGATATGGCTAACTTGTTAGCAAACAGTTGCTTATTTAAACATCCAGCCGTTAAGCAGCAACATTGTTCATTTGCTGTTGTGTTTCTGGCCACCTGATGAATGTAAGTCCAATACATGCTGTCCTTTAGCTCTGTTTTAGCTCTGTTAGCTCTGCTTCTGTTTCAGTTCCTGAGGGAGATATCTGGCTGTTTAGCTGCTAAATTCTTGACTATATTTACCAGCTAGTTGCTAACTGTGTCTGTTTTCCATTTGGTGCTGAGCAGGGAGTGTACAGTGGGGCTTTTAGAGCTTTTTCTCTGATAACAGCCACCTGCTGTGGCTGAAAATTACACTAAGAGAGCAGGAGGAGTGCACCAAAACAGTAAAGTTGCCAGCCGGTCGGCTAAACAAAGAACTGAAACTCACTATAAAGCAGAATTGGGAGATAATTCTCTGTAGGGCAATGCGACGCCTCTGACGTTACACACTGTCATTTGATACATTGTTAAAAAATATTGATTAATTGCTGCTTAATTGCTGCTTTCTGCTAAAATGCTCTGTAGAGCTGAGGGGAACCGCAGAGTCTGGTGATAATTCTATTTGGGTTCATCACTAGTATCTCTTTTACATTACAAATACTAATTTCATCCATTGTTAATAGAAAGATTAAATATTGATTATCGCAGCTTTAAGAAAAATAAAAATTAAAAAAATATTAAATGTGAGAATGCACATTTTCAAATGGTATCCGTAATGAAAGACAGGAGAGAGATAGCTTACGGTCATCAGAGTTTTAGTACAAACAAGGCTACCAAACAAGCTTCACACATGGTTGATGGTGAGCTCCTTCGCTAATTAGTAATACAGAAAAAACCCCACAATAGAATTTTTTTTTTAAAGGCAAACACAAGTTCCAAACCAGCTACAATTGTGAGATAGATTCACATATGGCTGGATGCTGGATGTTGGCTGTGAGCTGCTCGGTTAATTAGTTTGACTGTTAAAAAGAACAAAAATAGCCAAAGGTTTAGGGCAAAGTTTAAGGCAAGGAGCCGACTCAATATAATACAAGCTAACAGTGTGAGGTGGCAGTTTTCACTCACATATGGCTGACTGGTTGCTTCAAGCTGTTGGATAATGAGTGAGAGAAAGGTAAAGAGAAAGGGGGAAGGAGGGAGGTAGAGAAGAGAAAGAGACGGTGGGAGAAGGGGAGAAGAGGGGAAGGAGAGGGAGAGGAGAAAGAAAGAGATGGGAAGGAGAGAGGGGGTACGGTGGTTTTTATAATGAGGGGACAGAAGAGACAAACACCTGAATAGAGAACGAGAGAGAAGGTTGGAGGCAAATAAAGACTCCATTTGGCAGCTACTGTACACACACACACATACACACACACACACACACACACACACACACACAGTATACTGGTTGCTTGGAGCAGCTTGGGATAATAAGAAACACAATAAGGTGGTTTTTATAATGAGAAACAACAGCTGAACCACCGATGGCAGAGAGGAGAGTGAGGAGGGTTGCAGGCAATGGAGAGCTCCACTTACTGTACAAAACAAGGTTCTGCACTGAAATAGAAAGTTGTTATATGATACCAATACTTACTGAAAATAAGTGATAGAGATGTTTAATGTGTCCCTGACTAAGAGCTCAACACTATGTATGGGTATGAATTAGGGATATCAATGGTTAACCGTTAATTGGTTAACCATTGAGAATATTTTTGACCGGTTACGTATGTTGGTCTATAGGTTAATTGGCATACTAGGGTTGGGTATTGAGCTTGTTACTTCACATTATTCACATTAGATCAATGGGTCCCAAATTTCAGTAGCCTCGAAATAAGTTTTAAAAACACACATTTGCTGACCTCACACCTCACACGGAGGCTCCGAAACTGACAGGAGCACCAACTAGCGGATACAAAGAGACGTGATGGATGCATTTTACCAACCTGGATGGTGGCTAGCAGCTAGTTAGCATGGCTAGCATCAGCCATGCTGTGCTGTGTGTATAAGTGTATAATAAGGTGTGGCTGCAGTGTCTTTGGTTTAACAGCACCGTGTTGGGCAGGTGACAGAACAGACTGTTAGTCTAGCATGCTAATACTATGGTCTATCTGTAATAACAACGTAGGTATTACTTTGGTATTAGGCCATCACCCTGTTGGTGTGCCAAATGATTGAAACCGATATGCTGCCGATCAGTGTTGTAGAAGGTGAGGGACTGAAAGATCTAGTTCGGTACCTCAAGCGATGGTATGTTATACCATCGAGAGCTGAAAATGAAGATGTAGAATTTTCAGTTTTTAAAGGAGCTTTTGATCTCTAATAGCACTATGGACCAGTGTTTATATGAGGAAGTCCCCATTTTTTGCATGCATAGGCGCACAAGTGACGAGATGCACATTCCTGCCAATGGTTTCACATCACTCCGCTGATGAACAGGTGGCGGTAATATGCCAAGAAACACATCAATGGGCCCACAAAAGCAAGAAAAAAGACTTTTCGCAAGTAAACATGGCTGTAAACAATGCCAGCCAAAAAAAAATCTGCTTTACAAATGTTTTATGAGAATGGATGTGTTTGTTTGGTCACAAGGATACACACAATGTGTTTTGGTGTGAAACACTGAATGTAAAAATTAACTTTGTTTACAAGAAAACTCCAGTGGCCAACTTACAAACAAAAAATATAAAAAATAAAGTATTCAATAAAGTATAAAGTTTTATGTCCTCATAAGATTTTTATACCTGGCAGTGTGGAGAAGGCCTTGAAACAGATTTAAAGTCATCATGTAAAGTAAGAAAATTCACAGAATATAAATAAATATTTTGAATAAAATATGAAGAATAAAAATGATTAAAACACTTGAGAGACTTCTTTATTGTTACTGTATGGCCTCAGTATTTATAAAATCACTACTATGGTGCTGCTCAGGTCATATTAATGCAGGTCAATTTAATGTACTGTTAATAAACATTGCACATTATCTGACTATTAAATACTAGTTTTTGAACAATTAGCAGCGGGGGGGAAAGGACAGCCTCATACTAACAGTACTTGTCTGATACAACTCACAGTCAATACATGTACATGTTTATTTAAAACAGTTTTTCAAATTGAATAAATGAATATATGTCAATTTTTATTTTATCATTACTATTTGTAGTATTTATTTATTTGTGGAGGTATGGGTTTGTACATGGGTTAGCTGGTTAATTGGTGTTAACAAGTTGAAAATGTGAAAAGAAAATACGTGTATTTCTGTTATTTTTTAATTTTAAAAGTAAAATACTTTTAAATAAATAAAAGTAAAAATAAATACAAATGGAAAAAGCTCGAGGACTGGGGGATTTGTGGCAAGGGTAAACACTGTGTCCAAAGACATTTTAGCCTTGAGTCAACATGGATTTTACACGGCATACATTTAGACTTCTCATAGTAGGAAAAGCACAGGTGTTACTAAAAACATTAACAATGTGCCTGTTCTATTATATTTAGTAATTCCAGTAAGTTGTGACACTGTGCCAGCATGCAAAACACCACTACCATGAAAGCAAAGCATCATCCATTTTATTATTTACACCTGAACTTTTCCTACTGTGACATGCCAAAATAACTCCTGTGTAAAAAGCCCATGTGACAGATCCCTTTAAAAGTTTGTAATGGATCTCCATCAGAACCATTTTAACTGTATTAAATGTACTAAGTAAGTGTGCTGTTGACATTGGAGACACGCAGCACAGAGAGATTACTTGTCTAAATAAAGAGATGAAGGTAGATACACTACTGTGAGTGTACATGAGTGAATGATGGAGACAAAATGACATTCTGAGAAAAGAAAGACATTTAAACACAGTGCATGAATGCATGAGTTAAAAGACTTGTTTTTCTTTTTATGGTTGTGCATGTGAGCTTATATACCGAATACTGAGACTGTGTGTGTGTGTGTGTGTGTGATCACAGCCCTACAGCCTTCTTCTTTTTTTCCTCCTGGATAAGCACTTTGTTGTCCTTGGGAGACTGCTGGTGCTTGGCTTCTCGTGCACAGTGGCCGGGCGCTGTTCCACTGAGGCGTGCACGTGAGGTGACCTTCCTTTGCCTCTGGCACAGTCACGCTTCAGTGCACCACACACACACACACACGCACACACACACACACACACACGCACACACACGCACACACACACACACACACACACACATATACACACGCACAAACACATACCTTGGGGGCTTCAGGATAACACACACTGTCCCCTGCGATGTTTCAAACTGACAGACATCCTGTGTTGTTCACTTTAATGGACCACTGGAAACACAAACTACCACATTTACACACATGAACACATACAAAACGGCCACACATTACCCTTCCTAGCACCACACGCACAAACACACACACTCACACGCACACTTAAATGCTCGACAAGTAAAACAAAGCATCACTTTCCATCTCCAGGGGCTTTCGCTGGTGGTGGTCACACAGGTGTCCAAATAAAGTCAACCACATTCCACTGGTGGAAACACACACTCTCACTGGTTTTACATGAACTTTACACCAATACACACACATCTTAACACAAAAGTGCAATGGATCAACACTATTTACTTTAGTATAATGCAAAAAATTGTGCATCACTCACTACACAGCTTAATAATTTATCCCGTCTGAGCATCTGTACATACAAAGAGTCATACTGTCACACAAAATTGAGAAAATTCAGGGTTCGCTTGCTGGAGGACTGAAAAGTGAAACAATTGCATAATGTTACATATTTTTCAATAAATCTTCTTAATGTGATATATACTGTATGTAGTTACAGTATGAGTAAAGTATATATTTTAGTAAAAACCAGAGACTCAAGACTCAAGAAAATTAAGACTTCAGATTTGATGCAGGTTTGACTATTGTGAAACTATCCAAACTGAAGAAATAAACAATAAACATTTAATTCACCATATTAAAAATCCTGTAATGATGCTGCAGGTAAATTCAGAATGAAAGCTTTGTGTCTCATGGCTTTTTGTGGATAGGAGAAGACAGCTTTCCCATGCTCATCCAATGCCTTGGGACATGAAAGGGCTGTCTTAGACAAAAGTTCACAGTAGTGAGAGAAACGTGGTAATATCGTTGGTTGTCAATCCAAAACAGTGGTTGTAGATCGCACTGTGAAGCACGTCTACAAACGACCAATTTGGAGCTTTGGTGACCAAAGACAGTCTGACTCTGGGTGTCAGAATTTTAAGACCAAATTCTCACAACGTGACTGCAGCTATGACCCACATCTAAAAAACTAAACAGAATATGATGCAAAATCTACTGGCTGGCATGACATTTCATAAATGCAATTTTTTAAAATATAGTTCACCTTTATATGTCCATGGCATACATGTGAGGTGAAACAAAAGAGAAATTTGTGTGACGTTGCCACATTTTCAAAACATATGAGGTGAGCTGATGATGTGCCTCTGCTTTCATATACTTTTCTCTATTTACATTGTAGATTCACTATGCTTTCAGCGCACAATCTGACATGCCTCAAATTGATATCGTGTATAGTCTGACACAGCGCCTTTACCCCTGAAGGACTTGACAAGAACATACACAATTATATATATATAATAAAAAGTAGAGGCTGTAACTGCAGCTTTGTGCACAATTGTTTTCTCAACATCTCCATTTATAGTAAAGCACACTTCTACCTCACAATGACTGATTTATGATTTATATGATGATTTGGTTTCTTTCCCCAAAGTGCATCAGTCATTAGGGGTGTCTGTCCTGGTCTCCAACAACACTCAAATTCTGTTGCTGGTACCGGTGCTACAGATAGCATCAGTGCACCTCTGCTATAACACCTTAATGACAGTGGTGATAAAAGTGTTGCAGGGTGTGAGGGTTGTTCTTTAAGCCCAGATGTTGACCTCGCTGAAAAGCCTCAGAGCTGCTGTGAGCATGGGCAGAAAATCACCCCGGGTGTTACCATGGTTATCAGGTCTGTACTGACAGATGCTCATTAGAACAAACAAGCACCCACACACACACACACACACACACACATACTGGCATGCACGCACGCACACACAGCTGATAACTTGATAAGTTTCTCCTCACTTGAATAGTTCAGCCTTCTTTCTAGTGAGTGTTTGAGTGTTAGATCTGTGGAAGCTGTACAGAAGAGGATGAGGAACATCATCTGTGCCACTTTGAGCACACAATGAGATTTAAAAACCCTGATTCATTAAGGATTTATGCTTTCCGCTAAAGCTAGAAAATGGTAAAATAAGAATGCGTTGCTCTTCTTTAATACTGTGTGATGTAGAGTGTGTGACCATATGTGTGGGAGAACCAGAAATAACATAAAGCTACAACGAGCTTATGCTGGCCAGTGAACAAATCTCATTATTCTGATCAGATAAGAAAAAAAGTAGAATTTAACACATTTATGAAACTTCCCCAAAATATTGTGATGAGAAACTCTTTTGCTGTGTCTGGTTTGGTATCTCAAAAAAAAAAGAAATTGCTCCTAGACATGGGAATTGTCAGTAATCAGTTAAGTAGAAGAGGTTTTTCATCTGCGAATGTTCTACCGTACTCATTATCGTAAATTTACAACCAATAATCAGTCTGGGCGTTGGGGAGAACCAACCTCTTTGACTCTCCTTGACTCTCACACCCACACCTCTCAACTGTGGCTCCCAGAAGAATGATTATAATCTGACATGTTTTTTCGGCTGCATCGTTAATTCTGTCATTCATTCTTTGATTCACATGTTCCACCAACACATCTCGCGTTGACGTCGCTGTGATTCAATTGTGATTTAAACAAGCCCCCGAGATATATTTATTTTCATATTCTTTTTTTTTTCTTTCCCCCTTTTCAAATGTGCTATGTTTTGTCACTATTGGTGCTGCAATGTCCCAGTTTCTCGATGAAGATTATAAAAGTTTAATCTTCTCTTCTCTTGTCTCCTTTTCTCTCCTCTTCTTTTCTGTAACTGACCCTGTAGTTTAAGACGTTACACCAGCAGTGTTTTTGTGCCTGTTGATTGGCTGCCGTTTGCATGCGCAACACTGTCAGAGCTACAATGTGAGCGAGAAATCTTACTATAACAGACAGATTGCACAATTTTCCCCCAAACAACACATTTGTTTGCGAATCAGCACCAGCTAAGTGTTTCATTAGTTCCTAACTGTGAATACAAACTATGTGTATAAACAGGATCTTTACTGCACAGTAGAAACCGTGAACATAGAGACAGAAGTGAACATTTTTCTCCACAGAGGCAGACGTATTTATTCATAGATTCAGCTCATCAATGCTTAATGTGATAGTGATTTTAGACACTCATGCTATGACTGAGTGTGACTTGAAATATTCTTAAGACTTTTGATCCAGTCTGCGCGTCTTCACAATACACCTGAGTTTCATTATTCTGCATTTAAAAGCCAGCAGCAGGTCATAAATGTACAGCGCATTAGCATACAGTAGTGGTTACGAGCAGGCAGACAGGTGTTAATGATCCTCTAAGGACTCACATATTTATTCATGGATTCAATTCAGCCTCTCCTATATCCAAATGCATCATGATGGCCCACCCAATTTTCATTCAGTTTTGATGTGCCTTTACTGTATATCAGGCACAGTGCGCAGACAGAAAGTGTCATATTAAATCTTCATCATCGTTTTACAATGAAGGCTTTATTGTACAAATGTATATGTGTGCAGAAAAACATGGTGATATTTGTGGAGACTGAGATATTGATAGATTCAGTTCATCACAGATCTATTGAATAAAATTGCGTTTTTCACCATGATGGATTACAACGCTTGTTCCATTTTTATATAAGGCGGCATTTACACATTTTGAGTGTCTATTTTTCTTTTGTTTTACATTTATAAGTGTGTAACTTTTGCATTGTTCTAAGATGAATGCAATGTTGTTTGTGAGTTATTTAACTTCATATATTGTGATCTATCAATAATTATAACTGGAACAAAGAATAATACTCAACAAATCTTCTGTGTCATTAGATCTTTGAAAACACTGAGTGGATGCAGAGAGCAAGAGATAAGTGCTTCTATTTTTTTTTCAGACATTTATGAATTTCAATAGTTATTTAACCAAGTGAGTTCACTAAAAACAAATTTAAAACAAAACTCCTTGGGGAGAGTTTTAAATTGAGTGATGGTCTTCCTCAGGGATTTTCTCAAAAGTTTTAATTAGAGGTTAAGATGAGGCACTGAGGCACAAACTGCACCTTTAAATATGCAAAGCACAATAATCACATTTTAAAATTGAAGATGAAAATATCTTTGATTTACAATAAATTCCACAGAGAGAGAAAAAAGTCACACCTTGATTTAATGATTTTCTTTGACTCATATTTATCTATAAATTAAATGACACTTAAAAGACACAAAATCTGATATAAGAGATAAAGATTTAGCATTTGTGTTTGTTTGATTGTTAAAAAATATTGGGCCACGTACCTTCATTGTACAGTAAGCACGGTGAGCAGACAGACGGGTGTAAATAATCCTTTCGCGGCCTCAGATTTTTATTCATAGATTCAGTTTACTCTAATTTTGCCGGCTCATTGTTGTGTCTGTTGCAGGCTCCTCCCTGGCGGCGGCGTGGCTCATGAATATTAATGGTGGGGAATTTGCATAATCAGATGCAGCGTTATCATAATAATAAAGACCTACTGTATATTGTATCTCTAAAACGATCCTAGACCTCAGATCAGATCTTTGAGCTTTGACCTAGAAAAGAACAAAGATGACTGCCAAGATCCCTCTGTGGATCTGCAGCGGGGGGCAACAACATGCAAAAAAAAACTTTATTGTTTTTCGACACAAGTTGTCTTTGAGTTCTTCTGTATAAATATCAGTTTTAAAATACATACATTTTTCATTGAGGTAACAGGAAAAACTGTTGTAAGAAGGGCAGTTTTGTGGGGTAAATTCAGAGAGTTTGTGCAAGAGTGAGGCTTTTTTTTAATATTCAGAAATTGTTGCATGTTTATTTTTATAGTGTCTTGCAATAGACAACACTGTATTGCATTGTGGGTTTCTTTCCTTTCCTTTTCTTGTCTTTTCTCCTTCTTCCTGCCACTCTTTTCTTCTTTTCTTCCTTTCTCTCTTTCTTTCTTGGTACCATCTACCTCACTATAATATCGTATACAGTTTATTTCATCCTCCTCTCTTTGTCTCTCTCCACCTCATGATGTTATGGGTTCAATTAGAGGAAGATATGGCGCACACACACACACACACGCACACACACACACAGTGATGATAATTATCTAGCCCGCAGGGGGTTGCCAGCTTTGAATCTGGATTTAATATGGTTTCAGAGTTTCAGATTTACTGCAACACTTAAGTCCACTGACTCACACACATATATACATGCAAAGCGCGCACACGCACATACACAATGAGACACACAAATACACATCAACACATCATACCTGTATACACACATACAAATACACAAGCAGACATCGTATGCAGCATGTACAATACAGAGACATACACGCAGGATGTACACATAAACAATATACAATACACACATGTGCAAAATAATCCCCTTTACCCCTCACCCCTGTGTCTCTCTCCCTCACACTAACACACACACTCACTTGAACACACACACACACACACACGCTCCCTGGCTGTGTCCTGTGGTCTGTGTGTGCTGATAAGGGTTTAATCCTGATTGGAGCCTCAGTAAAAGGCTTTGTTATGAACACTAAATAGACTGGCCCTCGGCGAGCACACTGGGACACTGCTGATAACATATACACATGTGCACGGACACACGCAAAATGGATGCATATAAACACACGTATACACAGGTTTACATATATAACAACAACACACAGAAACGCAGGTTAAATGCATTTATACATGTACAAATTTAGACATTTCTACGCAAGTGTGAGTGTCCTGCAGACACACACACGCATGCACACATGCACACTCTATAAAAAATCTCTCCATGAAATCGCGTGCATGCATGTGTGTCTGTATGTAAATGTGTAAATGTGCGTGGCGTTTATCAGTGGCTTGATAAAGCTCTGGAGAGCAGTAAGTGTTGGCAGACTCCAGACTGAATACGCTGTAAATAGACTACTAATAGAGAGAGAGATTAAAGGAGTGGAGGAGAGGACCGTAGAGGAGAGATATGAAAGAGAAGAAGAAGAAGGAGATGAGAGAGGAATAGTAATGTCAGCAGAGTCACATTTTACCTCCAAATTTGACCAAACATGGGAGGAAACTGCCACCGAGTCACACCTGTAGCAGCAAAGTTAAACTTACAGTAGAGTATCTTATATTCTGTGAAGGTTAGATATGTGACTGTACTCGACTGTAATGGATTATTCTACTTTTATCCATGTTCTGCAGCAACAGTGTTTGTTCCGAGTGCCTCTCCCTCAAATCTTGCTCAAAAACATCTGACAAGCTGAATTATATCTGGTTGGGAATGAGAACAGGCTGGTTGTCCTTATCAGTGAGCTATTTTGTGGTGCAATCATTTATTTTTTTTGTTTGCTATAATCCTTGTATTTGCAGTTTTTTTCTTCCGCCTTCATAAAAGTTTTATTCAAGCAAAATGTTGTGTACAAACTGCAGGCTTAACCCAAATCAAAACGGGTTACATGGGGAGTATTTGCCTGAAATATGCACGTTTGCCATTGCACCATCCCACCCACTGTATCTGCTTTACTTTCATTCTCTTGATTTTCTTTCTTGAAGTTAAGTATAATTATTCATATTTTTAAGAGAAATAACAACAGCAAATGGTATGTACACTAAAAGAAAAATAAATAAACAAATATGAATAAAGAGAGGAAAAATAAAGCAAATGATTTTTTTTTCTCTTCTCTGCACCGCTGGTACTCAGGGGGCATCTCTACGGCCTTGTGTAAGGCCTTTGTTGCATGTCACCAAGGGTTGGCCAAGCCACAAAATTTAATTCGATCTCATTCCAAGTGATAGAACTTCCAGAATCACCAATATTAAAGGAGACATATCATACATATTTCCATGTCTCCGTTTTTATTCTGGGGCTCTACTGGAATATCTTTGTATGCTTTACAGTTAAAAAAAACCCTAATCTTTAACTCTTATACAGGCCCTTTATGCAGCGCCTCAGTTCAGCCTCTGTCTGAAACAGGCCGCTTTAGCACCTGTCCCTTTAAGGCCCCCCTTCCCATGGAGCCCACTCTGTTCTGATTGGTTGGCTTTTGGAAACTGCCTCTAGGCTACATGAACAAACAGTAGTAGTCAGATTTTCCTTCTTTTTCTCATTCTTGTGTTCATGTGCCAGGAATGTGATCTTAGGTGAGATGGTTTTGTAGATATCCTGTTGATGCCAGTATTGATACTCAGGATTTGACCCCTACTGTTAACACTCTCCATGTGTTTCCAGTCTGTCTCTATTGTGAGATAACAAACAAAGGCAAACCTGTCAGAAAAAGAAAATAATAGTATTAATCACTGGTACTTGGTGATAGACTGACCATAGAGGAGATCCTACCCAGGCTGCTCTGTATCAGTCTTTTGTCTCTTGTTTCCTTCTTTCTGTGCTTTAATTCTTGACTCGTGTTACAAACAAAGGGGCTCCTGTAACCTGTAATCTTTGATAACAGACCCCCCAGCCTTTCCTTCCTGCGCTCTTTCTCTTCTCCCAATTGACTGTCCAGTCAGTTAATCAGTAGATCCAGTTCCTTCCTGAGGTCACCGTGGCTGTGGGACATCTGCTCTTGACCTTTCATCAATGACCTCTCTGCTGCCCAGGGGTCATTAGATGTATCCCAGTATCATTACCACTGTCCCAAGAGGTCAAACTGGAGGTCAAGGCTTCTCCTAGAGGTCAGAGGTGAAAGGTTGCTGCTCTGTCATCAATAACAAACAGGGTGTAACGTCTATTGTTGTCTACAAGTAGTGACAGGCAGAGATGGAGGGGTCTGCTCCCAGAGGGGCGAATCAGGGGATCAGGAGTGCATCTCGGCTTTGGTTTGTTTGTATGTGACATTTTTTAAAACACTGAATACATTATGCACCACAGCTGCACTGTGAGTTGCCCTTTCGGTGTTGAATACAATCACTTAAGATGAATGTTCACCTTGTGGAGTTCAGTCAGTTGTGGGAGCTTTTTCAGGCATACAGACTGATTCAGTCCACAGGTTTATTGTTTTCAAAAATGCTGCTCGCTCAAAGTGAATACATCTGAGAGCTCGGGTTTTGCCTTTTTACTTGGACGAAGAAACAGAGCTTTTCAAAAATGCTGAGGTATGAGTATTGTTTGATCTCAGGTGTCTTGATCATCATGTGATCCAGGGTCCAGCCACACATCCAAAATAACTTGCTGGCACAGTCTGCTCCTCACACTCGCTCTGTAAACAACAAACAAAGCTTCAAAAACTGCACCAGGCTGCTTGCATTCAAATGGTGTACAGTCCTGCACATGCTTGAAAAAGAGACTGGAGTTTCATTGTAGGAAACAGACTTTAAGAGAAAAAATATCTAAAACTGCAAGCGTGGATGGAAAACTTTAAAGTGGTGTTTTCAAATTGCAGACATGGCCTCCATCACCTCCCTGCTCGTCACAATCCCGGCTTTCTTTGTTTCTCTTTTCTTTCTCATTCAACTTTTTCCTGTGTTTCATTCTCACCTTCATTTCCTCATCTCCTTCTCCCACCTCTGATTCTGACCCCCTCCTCCCTTCCCATCACACCCCTCCCTCTGTGTAACCTTGCGGGGTAAAGCTCCATTGACATCTGCTTCATAAGTATTCAGGACTCAGCGCCTTTGACATTAATCAGCCTACAGTACATTATCTCCCCTCTCCTCTCCTGTGCCCCCTTCCCCCCCTTTTTGCCTCCTGCTCCTCCTCTCATCCCTATCGCCCCTCTTTCACCTCTCTTCTCTCCCCTCCGCTGCCTCTTTTTCTCCCCCCTTACCCTCCTCTCCACTGTCTTCTCCTCCCCTCCTCCTGATCAGCCCCCCCCCCCCTCCTATCACACTTCTCAGCTTTCCATCCACCGGTTTCTTATCATGGCAAGATAACCAGAAGAGAAAAGGGCATTAGTAAGTATGTTGCCTACCTGAACGTCTGGCTATTGAGATACATTGTCTATCTGTTTACCTGCCAGTCTTTGAGTTAGACTGCAACTCCTATAGCACTCACAATGCAGCAAGGTCAGCACAGCAAGTAAGATTAGAAGAAATGAAAAACAACAGTTTAACGAAATAGAGGGCAGGAAAGAGGAAATATTTATCTTAATTTTGGCATTGGTTTGTCTTAACTTCCTTTTCCAGACATTTTTAAAAAGAATTTCATACAGTAGACTATAATAGAATGGGACTTGTTCAGAGTTTACCTCCTAGTGCAAGGAGAGGTTGCAGACCCTCATGACCCTGAATAGGAGAAGTGGGTATAGAAAATGGATGGATGGATAGATGGATCTCCTGACTGCATTTGCCCCAACGCAGAACAAATGTGTGACAGAGCCCACTATTGTTTTTCCAAAGAGGAGAGAAACCTTTGTTGTTGAATTTCAGAATCAAAAAATCAGAATAGTTGAAACTCTAAAGTGTGTGAAGCTCGCTGGCGGTCTTGCTAAATCATGGGCATCATGCAAGAACATTTTTGTATTGTTCTCTTAAAACTCTCAAAGTCAGATTCAACTCTCAAAGTCAGACTCTTGTCTCTTGGACTTGTTGTAAATCGCTCATTTCAGCCTGATGAATTCCATCTGTTCATCAGTCGGTCACTGAGATTTTAATACAGTAGGTGATGTTTCACTGTCAGGTGCAACAGAAGGTGATACTGGACAAAGACCTGCAGAAAGACCATCATAAGTTTTATTTGTCCTTCAGAGTAAATTCTGAGAATGAGAAAGTTGATGAATACCACACATTCTCTTAAACCACTCATCTGTTTGCAGAAGTGGTTCTTGCATGAGACTCATTGTCTGGAGTAAAATGATAGAGTTAGCACATGGCTAACGTGCAAAAATATGTCTGCAAAGACATAATAATGAACCAAACAGCACTGTGTTTAAAAACATGCAACAGGCTGCGCTGGTGGAGGCATGTTGCTTCAAAAATATCTAAATAATATATATATAATATACAATTTAAAAAATATGATCCTGACATTTGTTATCATTAGCATGTAGCGTAACTCAAGCAGTTATTTCGCATAGAAGATGAGACTTTGACAACAGTAACAGAGAACAGATTTGAAAGTAAAATAAATCAAAATACAAGCGTCGGCCATCCAGTGAGACTACATTTGCTTGATAGTAACACTGTTTAGAGGCATTTACAGTAAACACTACCAAACTCTAAATGCAACAACATAACATCAAGTGGATATTGGGCCCATAATGACTGTACCCCTCTGGCAAAAAAAAGGCTAATGCTGACATACAGTATATATATTTCACACTTTATACTGTAGTTTGCTTTAGACTGAAGGAAGATTGTCCTGACAACAGCCCTGCTGTGTACATATCATCACTAAAGTAGCTGATAGAGCGACTATCCCAGAAGGAGTAGATTATAGGAGTAGATGAGGACAAGTCGAGGTGTAGCTGTCACACAGTGCTCAGATTAGCTTGGAGGTGTGATGTATGCCTCTGCTGCTAGCTAACAAGGGATTATAAAGCTTCACATAATCCTGGATGGGCGGGCTGGCTCAGGACTCTCACTGTTACTGCATTAGCATTAAGCATTAATAGTGCCCCAGCATTAGTGTTAGCAGCTAATAGTGTCCCAGAATATATTAAAAGCTAATAATGTGATGCTGTAAGATTAGCATTAAGTTATAATAATGCCATAGCATGCATTATGAGTGTATGTGTGAGTGTTAGAGGATTGGATGCATGTGTGTGTGTGAGTGCAAAGAAGTATACACACAAGGTCTGTGATTATGTGTGTGTAGGATCATGCCTTAGCAGATGATAGAAGGTGTACACAGAGACAATAGAAGGTTACTAAGGACACTGAAGGAGGAAAGATGGAGGCCGTATCAGGTGAGGGGTTTAACAGTGTGTGTTGCAGCATGCATTAGTTATGACGGGCACTGATGCAGTGATCATATAGTACACATACAGACACACACAAGGTCATCTCGCAGATGATATGTCATTTACTCATATGCCATGAAGGTCAATTTAAAAAATAGAATAAAATCCAAAAACTTGAAGACAGTGAAGAAAGGAAGCAGAGTACGTTTACAACAAGTCCTCCAAACTAAGGCAGGATGACATAATTAGTCAGCGCCTTCCAAATCTATTACATATGATAAATACAAAAATTATTTATATGGCGTTTTTGCGATCTGATAAAGCTATGGTTATGATCTGGTTAGACTTAGACACACAAACTACTTTGGGTTAAATAAATAAATCAGGCATTTTGCTGTTATTTTTATTGTAAGTACAGTCTCTGTATTTAGCATGATTTTGTATAGAGACAGACTGAGTAAGTTAGTTAGTTAGTTAGTTAGTTAGTTAGTTAGTGCTGGTAAAGTCTGTGGGTGAGGAACTCTGGTCCAATCAATAAGAGAGAGAAAGGATTGGAGTACAGACAATGACAAATAGGAGGAAGAAGCAAGCGACAAAAGAGAAAAAAGGGAAAATTAGAATAGGAGCTGAAAGAAAGAGATAGACAAAAAGGAGAGATGCAGACAAAATGCAGAAGGGGGGAAAAAGACAAACATTCCACAGAAAGAGGTATAATCATGCAGCTATTGAACAGAGTCATTATCGGGCTGCAGGCTGTTCGGTTCTTTACAGAATAACAGCAGGGGTTCAGGGGAGCTTCTAAACCACCCACAGATACACACCGAGAAAGGTCCTGCCAGCAACGGTGCTATCTTTAGCAGCAATTTTTAAGTGGCATACCACTCAATCTCAGATTTTCTTTCCATGACCCAGGGAAGTAGAATCAGGATTTATGAAGTTGCTGATTAAACTGTATATTCCTGAGGAGGTGTTGAACTGCTAAGAAGGTGGGTTGATGCTAAAGTCTTATAATATTAAATGATTAAAGGAGAGACAACAGAGCCAAGAAGACAGAGACAGACTGGTTAATTTTTGGTATCAGATGTTCATGTGTGACATATGTTAATTACTGCTGTTATTGATGCCGTAGATTACCATGTTAGATGACACGGGAAGGCTTACAGATGAAACAAAGGGCAGTTGTTTGTGTAAGTGTGTATGTCACATGGTCACCTCCCAAGGTGCTTGGAATCACAGTGTGATTAGAAGTGCATGTAAGTGTGTGTGTGTCTGTGTGTGTGTGTGTGTGTATAAAATCCAGTGTAATTGCCCTGTCCATCTATATCTGCCCACAGCACCACGTGGGACCCCGGCTAAAGTGGCTGCCACTGCTTTAGAAATAGCCGTCTAAATGGCTGGAGGGAGTTGTAAAATACCCCATTGTCTCGATGGTCACATAGCTCGGCCTTAAGGGACCCATTTACTCACTCACTCCAACAAATAGAGGGCACAGAAATTCTTTCTTTGTGCACATTTGTTGGATTTTCATTGAAATGCATTGTGGATAGTTCTATTGTATCTGGCACGAAGTTTTTGGAATGACATGATTAGAGTTCCCGCTTTGCACAGTAGACCTTTCGTATAATCCCCAGAAACCCCAAATGTCTGGTCTGCTGAACAGGAAGTGTTTGATTTCATCACTTCTGCCTTGTTAAAGTTGGTTACTTTTAGTCACAGGGCAAACTGAGGGAAAAGTTTTTACATTTGTCGCTCATTCGTCTCCAAAATAATTTGCAACAATTATCAACAATTGCTAATATTCTTTACTTTTAAAGAGGAAAATATGCCTACATCCATGTGTAGGGTGTGGCATAAACAAATACAACTCCAGGCAGTCAAGTGGATGGTTAAGACTAAAAAGCCTTCAATGAATTTGGGCCTAAAATATCATGAAAATTCAATGAGTTGCCTTCCTTCCTAAAACTTTTAGAAACCTTTAGTCATAGTGAGATTGGTGAATGATAAAATAAAAATTTCTCATAACTTGGGTGTTTATCTTTGTAGCTCTAGTCATTGGTAATATAACATTGTACAGGGAGTATTTGCTCTTAGAACAAAGCCTCATTGATAAAAATAAGTTCAGTGATGACAAACATTAGCTGTTATGCGATCATTTAGGTTTACCATTGTACAACCAACAGTTTAGCCACTTACTGTCGCTTGCACCCGAAATGTTGCTTTTAATCCCTCATTAGGAAAACCAAGAGTGAGCACAACTACGGTAAGCACGGTAGGTCAAAGTTGAACCAGGAAGTCTGTGTGTAAACTGTGATGGACAGTGTTGGTAATAATTTTATCATTCACCTTAATTTTCTCTCCCAAATATGTTTGACCAACCTGAGGTTTTGTTTACAACTTTATTGTTTTTTACCCCGTCTGACCTATTTGTAGCGATGATGCCACATTTCAAGTTATTAAAACCGATAGAGCCGATGGCAAAAGCTGCAGAAATAAAATCTGAGTTGTAATAAACTGTAATTTCATCTTTTCTCTCATGCTCTGCCTTTATTCCTCTAAATTTCCTCTGAATTTCTGCTATTTCTTCCCATTCTCATCTTCTCTGTTACTTCTGTTTTCCCACAAAGTCCCAACATTCACAAACTTGATGTCACCATTATCTGACCAATGAGCTTCCTGCCCATGTTCCTCGAGCCAGTCAGTCCCTGGATCACCGTCATGACCTTTTGGATGTCCAGGGAGATTCAACTGAGAGTTTCTGCTGGCTTTACTCCACCGCCAGTGTTTCGACTCTAGAGGATCCTCTTGTATCTCCTAACTTCATAAGGTCCTATAAGCTTAATAAAATATAATATAATAATTGTAATGTTATGTTAGAGATGGAAAAGTAATAATAACTCTTTCTCTGTTGCTAACCTCAACAAATATTGTTATACACTCCTTATTGAAGTACAGTAGGAGTCAAATGTCAAGGTATCTCAGAAATTATTAAATGAAACCCTTTATTCTTTTTAATTGTCTCCCATCCTCACTTTCTCTGCCTCAGGGTTATTGCTCATCTCCTCCCAGTATCTTTGTCTTTACATTTAGTTAATCTTTTCTGTTTTTCTCTTTCTTTCCAGTCATCGCTCTAGAGACATAATGAGCCAGTGTCACAAAGCACACAGGTTCATGTGCTTGATATTTTCATATCAGCAGAACTGTGTGTGTCTTTGCCTATAATGTGGATCACTCACCCTCCATCAAGAGTAATTAATCAAATCCTGTCACCAATCTGTAATCATTTACATCTCCGCTGTTTACTATATGTCTGTCTAGCAGTTTTAACGTGTGTGTATACGCGTGTGTATACGTGTGTGTGTATGTGTGTGTGTGTGTGTGTGTGTGTGTGTGTGTGAGAGAGAGAGAGTCACCTACACCATCTGGAGTATAGGAGTGTGTGTGAGAGCATGTTGTGACACAGAGGGGGTCCTCCGAAAACACACACACACACACATTCTAACATCCCCCGCAAGCTGCAACGCATATCACACACACACACACACACACACACACACACACACACACACACACACACACACACACACACACACACACACACACACACACACACACAAATATATGTGTTCAATATTAACCATAATCACTGCCTACATCTCACACCTGTGTTCCTGTCTCTGTTATATGCTTGGAGGTGGGAGTCTGTGTTTGTTTGTGAGGAGTGAGAAAGGAATCCCACAAATACTCTCATGTTAGTATTTTTTTGTAAGACACAAGTGATAAATTACTGATAACTGATAAATGTTTGTTTTGGTCTTTATTTGACTGTTGAGAGACTGACAGGAAATGTGGAGAGAGAGCAAGGCGGATGTCATGCAACAAAGATCTTGAACCAGAATCGAACCAGGGATGCTGTGACCATTAGGCCACTGCTTTTTTTTTTGGCAGAAATGTTACCTATTTTCTTGATTCCTGATTTTTATTAGAACCACATGGGCTCAGACCAGGGACATTTCTAGGACTTGAAAACATCTGGGGCTTGGCCCAATACATCTGGGGCTTACCTCAGACCTTGTAGGGGTGTCTGTGGGCAGCTGGGGATTGTTTGGCCTCCCTTCTCTACTAGCTAGGGGTGTGACGATATACTCAATACATGATTTGATATGATACAAGATACAAGATATAAGATTCGATATTCTCACTATACCTGGAACAAAACTTGAATAAAGAAAATGTATGATTGAAAAAAGATTTTCTATTATTTTAAAGGCTTAAAGGATGCATAACAATGCCGTTTTCACTCTATTTCCATTTCTTATGAAATTGTGAACAAAATGTTGTATTATGGTAACATGTTATAGCCTTATAATCTTGTCATAAATGGCAATAAAAAGTTTTGCTGAGTGACATTCTCAAGGCAGTTCTGCTGGTATCATTAGAGGTATAATTAAGAAGTAATAGATGAGCTGATGTCACAATACATTTTTTCGTGTCAACAATACATTTTGTCACATTTTCATACTGAGATATTTCGATATTACAATATATTGTCACACCCCTATTTTCAACAGTTGGTGCTAATGTATCTTGTCAGTCTCCATTCTGGTCTTTCCTCCTCTACTCTACTACTGTCTGTCTTTGTTGTCTCATCTTTTTCATGTTCTCTCTTCTTGCTATCAGTCCATCCTCCTTTACTGTTCCATTTTGTCTTGTCCAGATTTTTCTTTTGATCTTTTTTCTGCCTCTCTTCCTTTCTGTCTGCAATTAATGTTTCTGATTGTTTCTTCCTCCTTGTTTTTGTGTCTGTTCCTGATACTTTTCTTGTCTTTTTTTGTCTGCTCATTTACTGTCCCCATTGCTTTACTTCTTAGAGGGTGAGAGAATCATTAAGGAGTACCTCCTTGACTTGACTTTAGCGAACCGATCAATGATCATTTTAGAATCTATGCCACTGAGAATCTCTTCCTCTATTGACAAAACTGCTGAATGATTGAGTCTGTCCTGGCCCATTGTTCGCCTTAGCCATGAGTGGAGACGACGCAGTGCACTAAATAAGCACTCACAACTGGAACTGCTAACGGGTATTATTAGCGCTGCTTGAAAAACTAAGCTCAGGGAGGGGAACATGTCAGGGTCAAGGAGCTTGTTCACACTGCACTTGTCAGAGATGTCACCCTCTTTCCTTTTCTTTGCCAAGAAGTTTTTTTCTACAACACATCTCCTCTTCATCAAGTGTGATGTTGTAATGTGTTGCAATAAGGCTTAGAGAATCTCCAGTGAGGAAGCCATCCGCTGCTGGGTTGCAAGCTTGAATCCTCTATTAGCTCTACCCCCAAACCAGAAAATCTGTTGTTCAGCTTACTTATCATGCAATCAGGATATGGATAGAAATTTTCTGTCTCAGCTGGTCTTCAGTACCACAAGGAGCCCTTGTCTAGTCATCCATCTGCGTCTGCTTGCGCCGGTGACCTGATAGGGTCTCTGAGATATTGTTGGACTCACAAATGCCTTTTGCCTCCTTGTAGAACTTTGCTGCCATTTCATCACTCCGCATTGATGTCAGTGTTTCAAGCACTGCATCTTTGTAGAGTGTCCCTTGTGCCAAGTCCGCAGACTCCTTCTGAAGATACTCATGGGGCCCCTCTGTGGTGGACAGCACAGTATACTCCTGAACATCACAAGCACGTACACATTGTAAAAAATGTGGAGAATTTTGACAGAAGTCCGACTCTGGTGGGTGTTGCAATTCTTTCTAGGCACCTTGAGAGAGCAGTGAGATTTTCAAGCGCAACTTTCACTGAATGCAGCTGGCATGCCCATCTAGTGTTAGATAGCTGGACAAATTCACTCTTCTCCAAGCCCAAGTGTTTGTGTGTGTCAAGGAATGTTTGATGATTCACAACTGAAACAATTGAAAAAGAAAAAACATTACCCGAAGTTTCAAAAAAGCCATTGGCTTCTGGCCACAGCCCTGCAAGTGTCGCAGAGTAGCAAATTCAGTTCATGTGCATAGCAATGAACATAAACTGCTTCAGGGTGTTTCTCACGGAAGTGAGCTTGAACTCCTCTAACTCCACCACTCATCACAGATGCACCATAAAGTTTGAGCCACACACAGAAGATTATTGAAACCCTTTGATTCTGGTGTTTGATAGCATCTGTGATTGACTCTGATTTAAAACCGTTGAGGTTGGACAGCTCAATGAAGCGCTCTTTGATTGTGCTGTTAGTTGTGACATAACGCACATAAACGTCAAGCTGCTCGACATGACCATCCCTTACCTGATCAGCCATCACTGCATACATTTTTGATTACTTCAGCTCTTCAACTATACTTGAGGTCACTTCATCTGTGCAACACTCTATAATCTCATTTTGAGATGAAGGAGACAGATAGGTTGCATTAGAGGGGGACTCTGTAGTTTTGGAGGAAGGGGTCGAATTGCTCCAGGAGCTTCATCAATTCTAAAAAGTTCCCCTAATGACCCCCATGACCACAGAAAGAAATGCCTTGCCTTCCAGCAACAATACGGTGCAAATATTCTTGTCTTTCAATTATTTCACTAACATGTGCCACATTCATTTGCTCAATAACATTGCCTTGTATTGAACTGGCTCTGTAATTCTTCAAAGCAAGCATTGAGGCCTTGTGTCCTGAACTTGTTTCATGCTCACTGAAACTTTCCAAAGCTTGATTCCAATTTGAAAAGCCTACTTTATTAATCAGAGAATCTTTGTTGATTCACGAGGGATGCTTCCCACAGAGCCTGCAAGCGTAGCAAAATGTGGTATTTATGCAAACAGAGTGATCCAACCATTCAAAAGACTCAAACCAGTTCTGCTGAAAGGACCTTCTTTGTAGTCCAAAGCTGGTGAGTGGATATTGGTTGAAGTTTATTTGTTTTGGTCCTGTTTCTGTAGTCCCTACTGTAAGTCATCTGCCTCATGGCCTTCCTTGTTTAACTCCTCTGCTCTCCCTGACCTGTAATACAGAAATAAAGGTATAGGACAATGCAATGTTTTAACAACTTATTCCTCAAGCACCAGATGATTCTGATATTTTGTGTCTAATAAGCACATAAACCTGACAATACAGTGATTTACAATTCAAAATGAAAGCATTGGATTGATCTACTTTTCCATCTCTAACATAACAATTCAAAAGTTTTTAGAGTAGGTTGACCCAGTGAGTAGTTTATGTACAACATACTGTTGACCTGCCTAATTGCAAATATAAAATTACTTTCCATGGTACAGATATGAACAGATGTTAGTGTTTTGGTATCAGCAATAGTGATAATTTAATTGTTTTTGCAAATGTCAACAAGCCTCTCATTATAATCTCAAGGCTAACTGAATTACTAAGCAACTAATAGTATTCAATCACAGACATCTTTGTGGCAAACACCTGGTGACTGTAATCAAATAGCAGATGATTGTCATAAAATGACAACCATGGGCATAGCCCAATGAGCTATAGCCTTTTGCCAGATTGTAGGGCAAACACACATAATGAGAATATGACAAACAAGAGCCAAAACTGACAGAAACACCACAACATTACAGTTTGCAACAGACTCAAACATTTGTGTCCAACAGTTGTGTTTTTATCATGGTTCAAGCCAATAATCTAAATTTCTAATTTCTATCATGATGCTCTCCACGCCATTTTATGAGGGAAAATGATGTTAATAGTTTCAACTTCCAAGTATGTCAGGGAGGTATGTGCATAGAGAGAAAGATATAGTGAACAGCCTGTCCATCAGAAAGAGGATGAGTAAGGATAATCATAATTGTAACTGCTTCACATTGTCAGTTAAGTTTATAGTTTGGCACTGTACTATTACGTGGTTCCTATCTATAATATATAGAAGTCCTAGAGGTGGAACTAATTTCTGCTGCTCAGTGTTCCGCACGTAATTGATTAAACACCTTGCAAGCGAGGCACCAAAAAGAACAATGTCATAACAGTTTAATTATCAAGCATATACACACATATATACAGTATATACTAATCTAGAAGAAATAAGACAAGAACAAGGACGAAGCCAGTAAGGTTTAGCAATCAAGTCAAGGTGTTTGACTCGCCATTACTAACAAGTATGAGTAACATTGTGTAACACTGAAAACAACTCAACGTCGTGTAGGTACCACTGGAAGTCCAAAGACTAATTTGTTCATTTGTGTGATTTAAACTGAACTTTGCCCATAAATCAACTCAATTTCCCAGAATACTCAGGTTTTCACACCTAGACCTGAACTCCACCCTGTGTACCTTCCCCAAAGTGACTCATGATGTCTCCAGGTCAATAAAACCAGAGCTCTGGCTCTGCTCTTTTTTTCTCCTCACTGCTGGTGTTGCCAACTTAGTGACATTGTTGCTAGATTTAACGACTTTTCAGACCCCTTTAGTGACTTTTTTCAAAAAAGCGGTTAGCAACATATCTAGTGACTTTTTGGGACAGACCTTAACTCCTCTCCTTGAAGGGAGTTGTCAGTATTTCTCAGTGATTGAGCGCTAATGTGGCTCTCTGGATTGACTGTTCAGTGGGTGGGACAGAGCAGCAGCATGTTCAGTGGACCAATCATCAGCCAGACAGAGTTGTGAATGAGCTGTGAATGACCAATCATTGATCCTCATTGTTTTTATTCTAAATGATTGAACTTTACCATCTAAGTTTGATTTTGTTTTGTCAAAATAGACAGAGTTAACGAAAGTGAATTTATTCCAGTGCATGATCATCTCTCTATTCATGATACTTCAGTTAGAGCTGATACAACAGCCTGCATAAAGTTTTTTTAATATTAGAAGTAGATTTAGATGCACACTCTCCTCACTGCAGGGTCGTGCAGCTGAGAGCTGTTAGTCTCCCTCTGCTCTGAGTGTGGCCTGCTCAAGGCAGACGACACACAGAACTCTCTCTTCTTAATGGCAGTGACACAGAGCCTGCCTGATTCAAGTTTATTGCCAGTAACTACGAAACAAGTCTGCCAGCAGACCCCACAAGCAACTGGAGCCACAAAGCTGAGTTAGCGCCAAGCTTGCTGCTAACTCTACAGACCACAGAAGCGTCCAGTTTCCCTCCGATCTACGACTGGATTACCGACTGTCCAGCAAAACCTACACAATTCAGCCTCAGAGCCACAGCTCTTCCCAGCCACGCTCACCAAGCAATGAGCAGCAAGGCATCTCTCTCCCTCCAAAGACTGCAACAACTGGGCCTAGCATAGCCTAGATTATAGTATGGCACGACTAAGCGCAGGAGTGCTTAATTATGTCAGTGTACTGTATTTGCACTGATTTGATCCAATGTTATTCTTTGAGTTCAATAGTTGTGATGTCCTGTTCATGATATATATATTTTATATATGGTTATATTTTATATACACCACTAAGCTGATGTTAGTATAAATCACACACATTACATCCAGTCACTAGGCCTTGCATGCAAAAAACTAATCTCTTTCTAACCTGGCACCTTTATCCTACAGGTGTCATGCTTGTGCAGCGCTTTATTGCGCCCCCCAATAATAACTGAAACTACACCTAAAGTTCCGTTCTGCTACAGGGGCTGGGCTCAAAACATATGGGGCTTTATTTTTAAACTCCTACTAAAATGTGATTATTGTTCCTTGAATCTAGAAAATCATATTTCAGTGTTTCATCATCAATGTTTTGATTTAACGACTGTATAATAATAACCTTTGCAAGACGAACGTGACATATATTGTGAACTTTCTACGCCGTCACCGCGGAGCGCAGCAGTGAACTCCAGCAGTAACAAATGAGATGAGACCAGCTGACCAACACACACTGCAGCATTAAACAACTTAAACCAAGTCTGAGGTGAGAAAAAGAGAAGAGAATAAAAAATAAGAAGAAAATAACTTGGTGCTCAGTCTGTTTCACCTCAAAAGCCCTGCATCCGCTCAGCATTTTATACAACAATGGCTTTCCCCTGATCTAACAGTGCAGCAATGGTACAGCAGAGATGCTGCTCCACTGCTGGAGATATAACATTAACATTAAACACAGTGGAGCAATCCTCCTCCCCCTCATTTTGTAATTCTCATACAGGCAGGACACTGTAAGATGCTTTCAAATTAATTAATTCATTAGTTAATGCAGTTAACATTTGGCTGTGGACCATTTATCTTATCTACTAGTCATGTTTCATATATTCATCTGCATGCAAGGTCATTGATAAACAGTGGAGATAATAAACAGTTGCTTTAACATTGAAAATTGTGTAGGCCTACTTTTTTTCCACATAGAGTACTGATCAGGAATCGATAAGGGAATCGATAAAGAATTGGACCAATAAGCCAAATTGATAACGGCATTGGTATTAATAAAATATTATCAATTTCCATCCCTAGTGCTTTGTCTGTTTTGGGCCACGATACGTTTGACAGTACAACATAGTTTGTCAGTGCCTTTCAAAACAACACATTTTTCCTGACTTCTGATCTACCACGTAATGTTTGATAAAGGTTAGACAACTAAAACTATGAGGTTAATGTTACATAAATGTCGCCCTCAATGATGTCCATTGGCAGGCGACAGGATTCAAACTGTGACCTCCTGTGTCTCCAAAGGTCAGACACTCTGTACACCCAGCCATCTACCCCTGCTTCCTCCTTCCTCCCTAACTCTGTGTTGAGTTGTCGTGTAGGCTGATGACGGCTGGTCTACTTTTAAAAGTAGCAAAGCTGTAAAATAAATCAATCAGCCTATGTGAATCAAATCATAAATGTGCCATTCATCTGGCACTTGAGAGCCCTCTGACAACAGTATCTTCACAGAGCAAAGTTAGTGGCTGTCTGGCCTTGTGTGCAGGAGCCTAAAAACATTAACATTCACAGGAGCTGTGCAGACACTAAAAGTTTGCTCAGCGGTACTCACAGAGATCTGAGGTCTTGAAAGAGATGCCAGCATGCCTTTAATTTAGTGAAGTCCCAAGGCAAAGGAGGGCTTAGCTTATAGAAGGATGCAGTCTGAGGCAGCGTGCACACTCGAGGACAATAACCTTGATCATGGGAACCCTTCAGAATTCATCACTGCTTGGAAGTGTGATTTATGTTTGAAAGAACATCGTTCAGGACGCACAGAGAAACACAGGAGGATGTAGCACTCACAGCCCAGAGGCAGGAGCTCCCGTGTACAGTTTTCTCTGAGAACACGCTCAGTAATGTTATTACTATAATCCAGAGACTTGTTCACGAGCAGTTTTAAAAGAAAGAGCCACAGCTGGAGTGTTTTTCGCTTCAAGTCAATACAGCAAAGGAACTACTGTAACCTCACAAGACCAGAGTCGTGTCATACTGGGAAGTGAAATAGATGTCATTCAGACATGTGCTCACTGTACATGTTGTAAAGATGATGACTGGTGACATGACTTGTAATAAAAGCCTGTCCAGATTTAGAAGAAACACAAAATTTGTGTTGAAATTAAGTGAATAATGAAATGAACACACATACATTTAACGACTTGACAGCATTTTATCAGGTGTAGATGAATAAGAAACATAAGTAATCAGTTCTTAAACATGCTGAACTTGACCTTAATTACCACCACAATCACCTCCTTTGATGTGCATTGATGGACTGCAAACGTGTGTGTGTGTGTGTGTGTGTGTGTGTGTGTGTGTGTGTGAGGGGGGTTTCTTTCATCATCTACATGAAAATGAGAGGGGCACCACATTGTTCCCTCTGAAAAAAAAAAAAAAAGAAAACAGACACAAGCACACAGATTGGTTTCAGTGTGTCTGCCAGTGAGTGCGTTTTTGTGTGTATGTGTACATACTCTCATGTGTGAATGTGTCACTACATGTGTGTGTGAGTCCTTTTCCACACTATTGTTTACATGTTAATCCCACCAATTCCATTCAGCAAACCTGCTTATAGCTCCACATGGGGTGATTGTGTGTTTGTGTGTGTGTAGTTCAGAGCAGACGGTCTATGTATGTCTCACCATTGTGTTTGACCCCCTGTAGTTTGTCAATTATATCAGTGACCCTGCTGAAGACGAGCCATTCATTTAAATACAATGAAAGTGACAGAAAGAAATAATAATAATAATAATTTAGATATATAGACATTTCTTTTTTCAGTCAGAAAAAAAAGTCAGATAATGTAGGTGACATGTATTACAAATCTTTATCTTTTATAAAGTCTCTAGTTATATTTTTTCATTCACAATAGTTATAGTGGTGTAAAGAGAAGCTTTAGTGTGGATCCTTACAGAATTTCACTGTCAGCACTGCCTTACAGCATTTTCTGCTTAGTATGTGAATATTTTAGCCAAAATACTGTAGTTTGGTTTTCATTTTCATATTGGCATGAATGCTGAGGAATATGCATGAATACAAGGATTGCTTGACTTTTCTAAACATTTGCAAATGGGCTCTTTGGTTAATCTAAATACTTTGTACTTAGTCAAGTATGGATGATTATAATGGTATGAAATTTCACACCTTATAGAAGTTATCAGAAATATTAGTAGAAGAGAGTAGATTCAGCAAAAATCTTCAAATCCCAAAATCGATTTTAAAGTGTGTTCCTGCCATGTGTAAGATAAAAAACATACCCCTATTCTGGTGCAACCCATGATTAGGCAATGTCTTTTTAGGAATGAATGACACGCTACATTTATGTATCGCACTGAAGTCGTGGGGATTCAAGTCACTGCAGACTTTTTTCTGTGTTAATTTGTCCATAATCTTAACCAAGCGCTGCCAGTACCTAAACATAATCTAATAATGCTGTTGTCACTGAACATTCAATTTATGTTTAGTGTCAACATTTTAGTGACTTGCCAGATACGTTCATTAACAACATTTTGTCATGTTGACAGAAAACAAAAATTCGGCCATACTGGTACTGGTTCACAGGCAGGCATCGAAAAAGAGAACGTATTGGGTGCATTTCAATTTATGACCTTTCTGATCAAAGTTAAATAAAAATAAAAAGGCCATGTTGTACAAAAGATACTTACTGGCAACCAAGTGCATCTGGTGACAAAGTCAAGTAAGATTTATATTGGCCTTAAGAAAAGCTTCAAAGAAAAAACTAAAAAAAGTGCTCCAAGAGCTTAAATATAGATAAACAAATAATGGTGCTGAGGTACCTGACTAGTGATGGAAATGTAATGATAATCAGTGTAAATAGCTATGTCATGGCATTATATGAGCTAACACTATATTTTGTGACTGTGCAGTTTAAAACATTGCAGCCAGTTATGTGTTCAGTCTAGACTTTCTCACCAGTTATCACAAGAAATTCCCCAGACTGAGCAGGAAATAAAGGTGGTGATTTACAACAGTAACTAGCAAATTCAGTCTGTTCAACAAACCGAGTTTGACAGAATCAGGATAAAAATTCATCCTCACTCCATGAAGCTTCAACAAAGATGTCTTCCATCCTTTATATCTTTTTCCAACAATGCTGCAGACTGCCACCAAGAACTTCAGTATCAGAAAGCCCTCAACTCCCTCACTCATGGATGCTAGGTGGGCAGTGCTTATCCAATCCAGCTCAAGTAAAGCTCAGCAAAACAACCACTGAATTCAGAGGTGAAGACACACAACTGTAGCATATGTTCAGCTTAATGATACAGGAAGTAAACCGGCTACATCAAACACGAGATGTGTGTTTTTTTTGTTTATCATTTTGATTAGAAATCTTGTCGCTAAAGGAAACATTAAATAGGACAGCCTCAACGCCCACTATGTCAGTTTAGCCTGTCTGCCTCAAGGCTAGCTAAGATTATAAACTGGAAACAGAGTGTGGTGACATGTTGTAGGATTTATGAGGCAAGCAGACGGGTGCACTGCAGCAAGTGAAAAAAGAGGAGACGTCAGGGTCAAAGAAAAACAAAGTCATACTCAGATCAGATGTGGCGACGTGATGATGGAGATGCATGATTATGCTGATCCAATTTTAGCAGCCTTTTGGTCAAAAATTTGATCTAATGACTGTTAGCATGTAGCATGTGAGATATATGTTTTGTTTTGTCATTCAAAAAAGGAAAATCGCTGAAAAAATATCTGGTTAGTTGAACTGTTAGTTGAACTTAAGACTCTTTTTTTCTTAATACTTTTTTTTTTGGTGTTCTTGGCTGAAGGTGAGTCTCAATATGAAAAGATAAAATTAAAATGATCCATGCTTTTTGATCCTGTTTTTTTGACTAGTTGACTCAATACAGGTCTGTGTGTAGCAGAGAATGAATTCACATGACTGACTGACTGGATCACAAAAATTAACATCACACTGTCTGTGATCCCAAAGTTCCCAGGTTTAATGTATCATGTAGGCTTTATTCCATACAAAAAACTGTTTAACTGATTGATATAAAATGGTATAATAATGGGAGTCCTTGTGTTTGATCATACCAGTCCAATTGTGATCTCCGTCCACTGGCTGCCAATACACACTAATGCTGATTTTAAAGTCCTCACCCTGATGTATAAAGTTCTCTGATTTGATTTTACCATTCTTCATTCTTCATTCATTCTTGACTTCCTGTTTGGGCTGCCCTTCCCTTTTAAGGTTGAAGCAGGAGGTGCATCACTGATTATCACTTGTGCCTGCTGTTGGTGGATTCAGTCTCTCTCTCTCTCTCTCTCTGGCTGTATGATTTGTTGTTTGGTGCAGGCTTTTCCTTGTGTTTATTTTCTTTGTTCACTATACTTCACTGTACACTCATTCGAACACTCAACAAACTACTGATATTACTGATTTACATACTTTATATTGCCATTGGTTAATTTATATTTTGTTAATTAAATCTTTAGTTAAAAATCACATGTCATCCTTTTCTCTTTGTCTTCCCCTTGAGCAGTGACAAAGAGGGGAGGATAACATATACCAGGCTTTAAACTCACCTGTTTTTTTCTGTCCTACAGTTTACTGTAACTTCTGGTTTGTTCAACACCTGTGTTTCTTTTTAACCTTTTGGCAGCCTGTTGTTGTTCTCAATGTACAATATAATCTCAATATAATACAAATACATAGAATTATTTCTTTGTTTTTCAGGTTTATTAATGGGCAAGCTTCCATATGCTAATAGGACTCTTAATTAGTGCTTTAATAAAGGCAGGTGCACCAGAAAGGTCAACCAATTACTGCGTGTTATACAGTAAGTCTTACATCAGTGAAACAAATTTGCACTGTGTTGCCTGCTACAGGTGGCTGATCAGACTGATCAACACATTTCCATATATTTCTTAATTCACCTATTACTATACTTACTAATATTATACTTTAGAACAATATAAGTGACAGGTTTTGACTCCAAAGCATATTTTCTCATCTACAATGTCAGCTGCAACTGTAATTTATTATTTCATTCTCTGTTAAATAACAGGTAATTGTATCAATGCAATGATCCACACAATATTTGCATTATGTCAACACTTGCTGAAGGCATATCGAATGACTCGGCAGCAGAAGTGTCATGTAAAGTTCTTATTTGGGGGTAAAAAATATAAACTTAACATAAAGTGGAACCAGATTTTCTCTCTGTTAAGACAAAGACAGTGAAATACATGAGTCTGATACATGAAATACATTTTGTACATAAGTTTCAATACTATAAAATCAAATGTAAAGAGTGTGAAAATTAGGAAGTGATACAGATAAAGGAGAAGAGTAGATTTCACAAATGCTGAGAGAGGAAAGGGAGGACAAAAATCAAAGAGCATTAGCATAGCTGCTCTTTGTCTCCAGTGTGTCTCTTTACCCTCTGTATCTAATGAGTAACCAATGGTCTGCCAGACAAAGATAAGGTGTGTGTGGATATGTGTGTGTGTGTGTGTGTGTGTGTGTGTGTGTGTGTAGTCCCAGCCTGTCTCTCCCTATGGACTCTAGTGTGACAGTTAGATGGATGTTCCTCTCAAACAGCAGCTGATTACTACACACGCAGTCAAAACATTCGACGGCTGAACAGAGCTGACCGTGTGTCACAACATGTACAAATCCTCTGCTGTACTGTACATGGTGAACTGTCTGCTCTGGACCTGACCTGAGCTGACATTTTTCAAGGTCTGCAAATCATTAAGATCTGGATGAGGCTTTTCTTTTTCTTTTTTTCTTTTTTTTTTTTTTACTGAGAGCAGGAGATGAGGAAATGGGGAACTATATTTTTTGGGCCATATCAGCAGACTCCTGTTGAGACCATGAGCTGAATAACTTCTGGAAATCCTGACTCAACCTCATAACTGTAGACTTTGACCTTTCAGGACTATTTGAGCTGTAAAAAAGTGAAGATAACTTTAAAAAAGGGGGGTAAAAAGCAGGAAAAGGATTCCTTCAAAGGCAAAAATGGAGAGACCTTCACATTTAAGTTTGATATCTACCCACCAAATGTTAACAAATAACTAAACAGTACAGTACAGTATCTCTTCACTGCAAACTATCTTTGTTTTGCCTTAAAATTGGGCGCAAGTGAAAACGAGCATTTTATCCAAAGCATCTTATGGGGGAACTTAACTTCACTAAACTGAGTCTTTTGACTGGACAACAGATCACAATTACTGAATAAGCTTCTCCTCCAAAAATAATTCCTTCTACATATGGTGTCTCCATCTGGAGAATGTGATATGGGCGACAGCTCGTAATGCAGATATTCAAATCATCCTATAATTGCTATACACATGACAATGTTTATGCAGCAGTTTTCTGTAATGTGTGTCTACCTACTTTGACAGTTTCAATGGGTACCCTTCTGTAAAACTATTATTGTCAAAACTATCACAATATTTCACAGTATTTTCTCACTCTGTGTGTGGTAACTCTTTTACTGTATATCACCTATATAGACATACTGTAAAGAATTTGTAGATTTGATGTATATGTATCTAATTTGCTTTTCTTTACCTCGATACGCTGCTGCTACAACAATTTGCTCCTCCTGAATTTTTATATGTATCCATGTACAAGGTCAGTTGATGTTGTCACTTGTGTACGTGCAGTCGTTTCTCAAGCACAAGGCCTCTCTTGTTGAGTTAAGACGAGGATATTTCTTTCCACAAAGACTTTCACTTTACTGAGAGGAGCAGTGATTCCTGCACTGTCAACCATCGCATGAAATATTGAATTCACAGTACCTCTGTAAGAGCAGCCTTCATGTCATTTTTGACATTAAGAAATCCAGCAGATTTCTAGTTGGACATATTATAAAATACAGCGTCTCAGTAATAGTTTTGTTTGTTTATATTCTATGAATCATCTCAATTAAATGAAATCATGTTTATAGGGATTAAAAGATTAAACATAACACTTTCAAAGTTTTATTTCCTTTAAACTTCATCTCTCTGGCTCTGCTATCGACTGTAGATGAGAACCCTTTCTTCTTAGAGTCGCATGGCAGGAAGCCAGATGCAGCACAGATGACCTTTATGAGTTAAACTTTAAGCTTTTTGGCAATAATTGGCATCAAAAATCAAAAGTCAGTTGCCATTTTCCCATGATGACATAATTAGTAAAGGTCTAGGGTCCGCTGTCTTCTTGCTTTGGAGTAAAATTAGTCATGTTATCAGATATGTATTGCACCAAGTTTGTTGAAGTAATATGTGCAAATTCTTTTTTTAAAATTGGACTTTTTGCTCTGTGTGAAGATGAAATTCAAGCAAAACTCTGCAGTAGTTCATATTAGCCATGTGCAGCAGAGCAGGCGGCACGGCTTAGAGCCAACTGTCCCTTCTGCTCATACGCATGAGGCCAACAGCCAATTAAAGCCCTTGTTCAGGTCTTGGGCCAATTAGAGCCATTGGTCAGAGGACTGTATGAAGTATCGGTCAGCGCTTTTAGCCAAAAACTCCAGTTTTCCAATACAAGACTCAACATTGCTTCTTGTTTATTATTCATATCAGTGAATCAGCATGATTTTTTTGTCTTCTGCACTAAAAACAGATGATTCTTGCACTTAAATTTTGCAACTGTGTTAAGTGCTGAAAACACTGTTCACCTGCTCACAACTCAGAACATGCTTTTTACAGTGCCACTAAATCAAGTATATTTTAGAGCTGCAACATTTAGTCGATTAATCAATTAGTAAGTTGACAGAAAGTTAATCTACAATTGTATTGATAATTGAATAATTGTTTTACTCATTTTGTTAAGCAAAAATGCCAAACATTTGCTGCTTGCAGCTTCTCAGATGTGAGGATTCGAATCTTTTCTGTGTCACAAATGATAGTGAACTGAATTTCTTTGGATTTTGGACTGTTTATTGGACAAAACAAGACATTAGACGACCTCACCATTGAATAATGGAAATGATAATGGCTGTTTTTCACTATTTTCCGACATTTTGTAGACAAAACAAAAATGAAAATAGCTATTAGTTGCAGCCCTAATACATTTATTATTGTGTCATGGTATTGTTTATTTATACTGTCTAACACTGTAGGACACGACCAACAAAATTACTTAATTTTATAACGCTATAGGCATAAATAGAAACAAGCAAATGAGCTGTATGCTGTATGTTGGGCTGCTTGTGTTGGCTCTGGCTGCTGGGTCCTGTTGTGGACAGGCACAGGTCAAGGCTTTTAGCCAAGAGAGGAGAGGAGAACCATCAGTCAGCAGCTTGAGCCAATAAGACCCTCTGCTCTGCAGTCTGAGCCAGACACAGAGGTCAGGCCGAGGTCGGGTGGTCAAGCCTGAGGTCAAATGTCAACAGACTCCCTCAGTGACCAGCAGTAATAAATGTCACACACACACATGAACACACACACACACCCCCTCTAACGACTGCCAACCCTGTCCAACAGTGACCAGTGACTGTGACTGATTCTCTCCGCTGCCCAGACCTTATTTATCACATGAACTGCGCTGATTTGAATGAGCGGCTAGAAAAGCCTGTACACCGGCTGGAACAAGCTCCGAACATCTTAATACTGTGCTCAGCAGTAGGCTCTTTGTGAGCGTATAAAACCCCACAGTATGAGATGTGATTACTTGCATGAACTAAGTACATGCTCACAGAAATCAAAACAAGATAAAAAATGATAAATGGTGATGCACCATGAGGACGAGGGGGAGAGAGAGTTCGGCGTGATGCTAATCTTTTTCTCCCTCCTTCAGGTGGCCTCTCTCTCAATAACACATCACAGATTCAAGCAGCATAAAAGAGCAATCACAGAACAATTTAACCTCTCCTGCTTCTGTGTTCAGATGCTCGGCGCGTGTGACACCGCAGTCAGTAGAAGTGGCAGTAACTGCCAATTCACAAAGCTCCCACTCGACAAATTCCTCACAAATGATAACTTTCGGGCCCCCTAGCGATAAAGTAATTTCTCCATCTCTCCTGTCGGGGGGCTTTGGGGGACGGCAGAGGGCTGTGATAATCTCATAAACAGAAGCAGTGTAGATATGGGCCATCTATTATGACCGGGAACAGTAGCGTAGATAGCAGCATTTATTATCTGAGACAGCAGACAATACATTCTCATTCTGTGATACTACTGCTGACAGACACAGAGTGATCCATCTTCACCGACTGAGCGCGGAGAGAGGAGGGAAGAGAGGGAGAGAGAGGGCGACAGATGGGGAGTGAGAGTGAGAGGGGAAAGGCAGCAGAGACAGAGATAGAGAGAGAGAGAGAGAGAGAGACAGAGAGAGAGAGGGGGACAAAGTTAGAGTGTAAAGAGAGGTATGTAGAGGAGAATTATCATTGCTCTGCTCTGCATTAGCTCTGCTTCTGTCTTAAACATTCAGACATATGCATGCACACATACACATGCAGAGGGCTTTTCCACTGGTTGATGTAGCTGACACGGCACCAGTTTACTGTTGCCTGAGGCTGCAGCTAAATAAATACATAAATAGGTTGTGTTTTTTATTCCCAGGCAGTTATTTTACTGCTAATGCTAATGTTGTAGCGCTAAACCAACTGCCCACCGAGCTTCTGTCTGGCATTAATTCGGCACTCCTCCTGTTTTATTCGACTGCCACAGCTGTATTTGAAGTGGTGCTCATAAAGCTAATCTAATGTGTACATTATTAGCACATTGTGAGTGCCTCATAATCATTATTATAATGTAATAAGTGAGTGTGACAAACTGCATTTGCAGATTTTTAAGCATAAGTATAGTTTATGTGGCATCTTTTGAAATAACTGACACAATATCAAATTTGCAGGATGACCATGTAACAAAAAAATATTGTTGCTTCTCTGGACTCCCCGTTTATAACATATCACAAAATATCGGGTCTTATATATATAAACAGTACTGTGCAAAAGTTTTAGGCACTAAAAGTAAAGTGAGAATGCTTCCAAAAATATTGCTATAAATTGTTTAAATTTATCAATTAACTTCTTACAAAGTTGAGTAAACAGCAGAAACCTAAATTAAATCAATATTTACAGCAGCAGTTCTCCTCGGTTCACTTTAACACAGTTTTTCATGGTAACTTGCAGGTAAGTTGTTGTAAGCATCCTGGAGAAAGAATATTCTTCAGTGGACTTATTATTTAGGCCATCTCAGGTGCTTCTTTATGTAATCCCAGATTGACTCCATGATGTTGAGATCAGGGCTCTGTGGGGGCCATACCATACCATCTGTTGCAGGACTCATCATTCTTCTTGTTGCTGAAAATAGTTCTTTATGACTTATGCTGTATGCGTGGGGTCATTGTCATGTCATGAATAAATTTGGGACCGATCACTCACCTCCCTGATGGTATTGCATAATGGATAAGAATCTAAACATCTAGGGTGCCTAAAACCTTTGCACAGTACTGTATATATATATATATATATATATATATATATATATATATATATATATATATATATATATATATATATATATATATATAAATTGATTTGACTTGAAAATAAAGTGCTCCTAAAAATGTAGGGTTAGCTCTCTTTAAAATGTTTCAAAGATCTGAACAAGACATTTTATGTGCTTCTGCTCTTCACCAGTATGGAGTTTGAGCCAAAGAGCCAGATAAAATCCAGGGACGTAAGTAGTGATGTAATGAATGGTGATGTTGGTAGCTACTCAAATACACTTGATGCACTTGACTTTTCTTTTATCTTGAAGAGCTGGTGATCTAAAGCCATAGTTTGACATTTTGAGAAATATGCTTAGTTTTCTTGCCAAGAGTTAGATGAGGATAGATGGCACTTTCATGTCTGTGTGTAGGAGTAGTACAGTATGGAGTAAGTACAAAACTCTATCCAGGAAGTAGTTTAAAGAGGACGTATCAAGTTTTTTTTTCTGGTTTTCTGTTATTTATAGCCTGTTAATGATGTCAGATATCTCTGATGAACATGCAAGTTCCAAAACTTAAGGTTAACATATGTAGAAATGTGCATTTCGGGTAAAGAATGAGAATAAGTAGTGAAATCTGACTAGTTTGCATCATGTTTGTTGATGTAGCCTCCCAAGTGGCCGGAAGTCTGCCATAATGCAGGTACTGGAAGCTAACCAATCAGAACAGAGTGTGCTCATCAGGAGTTTTGGAGATCGCCAACAAAAGCCCCCAGATCAGAGGCAAATCGGCATTGGATCGGCACTTGATTGCGATCTGAGAGCTTGCAGATGCTTAGCAGACATCTAAAATATATTAAGCAGGCTACAGCCAATGAGCACATGACATTGGGCAAGACTCCTCTGCTGTCATCTGCAATATTTATTTACCTCTAACTCTCTCTGCAGATCAGACAATCCTTGCTGCCCGCGTATCCCAATCAATTCTCTTACCCATATTCTTTTCTTTTTCTAGCCTATTTTTTGCCGCACATCAGCACACTTCTTGTGTTGACATGTGTTTTCATGACAAAATGCAGCTTGGAGACCAGACAGACTCGTGGGGGATTCCTCCTGGTGAAAGATCTTGTAATGTGTGACCCTCTGTCGCTGATAAGTCATGCAGTGTGCAAACCACAACGATTTCAAGACTCCCAATTACAAGACAGAAAGTTGTGTAGTGTGGACAGTACAGTGATCTGACAACTTTGAAAGTTGTGTAGTGTGTCCATGGCATTAAAGAGACAGGAACTAAAACGGCCTGTTTCAAAAAGAAAATGAACTGAGGGGCTGTGTAAAGGGTCAGTATAAGATAAATGATTGAACTGTAAATCATGCACAAGCATCCCAGATTAAAAATATAGACCTGGAAATGTGCATAATATATAATATAAAACATCCCCTTTAAACTAGTTTAACATAAAAACTGGAAGCAAGGGGAAAGAGCCAGCCTGGTTCTCTCCAAAAGCCAATAATCTGCCTACCAGCACCATTAAAGCTCACATAATGTATTTTCTTTGTTTAATCCATACACACGTTATGTGCTGTAACTATTTCTTGATGAACAACAGTTTATTTATGTTGCGTCACTGCTGGTTGCCTGGCAACCTCACAGTGATGACAAGACTCCAGGAAGTCACTGCACCTGGCGTTTGTTACCAAAAAAATAGCTGCAGTACAAAACTCTTTCAACATTGCTGTGTAGATACAAATTAAACAAACATGATACAATAAGTTAATTAATGAGCTTTAGAGGTGTTGGTAGGTATATTTCTGAACTTTGGACAGACTCAGGCTAGCTTCCAGTCTTTATGCTAAGCTAAGCTAATTACTTCCTGGCACTAGCTCCTATCCTCTCATCTAACCCTCGGAAAGAAAGTGAACATGTTTCCCAAAATGTTTCTTCAAAATAATTTCAGACAATACACTGTGCAGTGCAGTGTTAGCCCTGACACTGATGGCCACAAGTAAATAAAACACTTTAATTTATCTCTGCAGGTTTCTGGCATCCATTCACGGTGATGTTATGGAGGACACGGATGTCTTAGCAGACAACCTACTGCATCTTCAGAGAAAAGGAGCAGAAAGAGAGAAAGAAGTAAACAAACAAACAAGCCTAAAAATAGGTAATGAAAAGAAGTTGGCAAATGTATGATAAGGAATGAGACAGGGAAAGGATGATGGAACAAGTCCAGGTGATATTTTTATTTGTTTTTCACATTCTTCCATTAACTCAGAGGTTTGAGAGTACACAGTGGACTGAAAGAGAACAGGTATAAAAACACACAGGGAGAGCTGTGGCTTGTTATCAGTGTGTAATGACTGATGAGAAGAGATGCAATTAGAATGTGCCATATGGATGATCATATGTTCATTTTATAATTAGCACTATTTTAAAATAGAGCACAGACTTGCATAAAACAAGAGAAGAGCAAAGCGATGGTTAATTCAAACTTTTTTAAAGAAAGTGAATTGATTCAATTTACACAATAATACAGATGAATGACAGTTTCCTCTCGGGACCTGGTTCTAATCACTCACTAATCATTCTCAGAGTTTTCAGACACCGTATTAATTGGTTAATTTGTCATAAAGTATGTAGTCCAGCCCACCTGGTAACTTCTGCTCAATGCATTAGTGTGTGACTGTCCTCAGCTCTTGTATCTACTAAAACATTTTTACTGTATCTGCAACAAATATTTTATTACCAACTACTGTTGAGTTAATGTTTGAACAAGAAAAGCTCATCCCATTACCACTGAGACTGAGGGCTGGTTGTGTGTTTACGTGGCAATAAAATGTAATTAACAAATTTTATGTCAACGAGTTATAGATTTTGCAATATGAACCCAATTGTGATCCCTGTTGTTTGGAGTATAGTTTATCCTTCATTCTTTTTATTATCAAAACATATTACATAATGTCATCTTAGTTATTTTAACATTTGTCAGAGTATATTCAGATAAATGTCCATGTATATCTTCCAGTCTCATTCCTTGTATACGTAAACATACTTGGACAATAATGATGATTCTGATTCTGAGTAACAAGAAAACTGAAGAAAAAATGGCAATTGCTCCAGGTCTGAGGTTAAGAAGTTCAGGCAGTAGTATAGATAGTGTAGAGGAGATGGAGCACATATCAGTTTTACATAAATATGAAAAACTAAAGATGGTGGTACTGAATGTACAATCAATGCACTGGACACCAAACTGCCATTTATGATACATCGTAGAGTACATGTGGGAGTAACAGCTACAGCTACTATATCAAATTCCCTGTAAGAAACTACATTTTACCAACAAGATATTCCCAGATGTTACCATCAGCATCACAATAAATATCCCTTTTAGAGAGATTAAAGTCTTCTGTTTCAGTCATGATAGTACCCGAGTGAATCAAGTTGTCTCAAAGACACTTTGGCTACTAAACCAACACTGAACTCTTTTAAGGAGCCATCTATATAAATTCTGATAGTTTATCACTCTAGTAGCAGTAGTCTTGTTACATAATAGTCATAATCCACATTTTTTGTTTTGTTTTATTTGTTTTTTTCTTTAAACCATTAGAGAATGGCATGAAAGCCGACATTGGGATAGAGGCAACATGCCTTTCAGTGATACTAACATCATTTTTCCCGCTGACCTCCTGAGGAACAATGTGAAACACCCTGCACCGCATACTTTGTATTTTTCACTGCATAAACCTAAACATAATTTACTTGCAGGACTGGTGCTCCTTTGCGCCATGAGGCTCCTCCATCCTTGTGATCTATAAAAGGTCACTGCCACACAAAACGTACTACAGCGGCGACATTTTCACATAACACTCTCCAAACACTGGGGGAGGACCCTGGAGACAAACCTCGCCGCCTGTGTCCCAGAATTAGAAACAGTCAAGTCCTCACTCAACACTCACCTTTACAGTTCACCTTCTCAAACGCTTTCCCCACCTCATTTGTGTAATTTTTTTTTTCTCCTTCACACATTTCCTCACTGTCAAAGATTATTTTCGCGTCATTCCTGAGATTGTGTGTAGTTTATGACTGTACATCTTGTTTTTGTGTTGTGAAACTTCACATCAAATCTACAGTCGAGATAAAAACGACAACAGAGGCTTGTGGTGCCTCAGAGGGATCTAGTGTCTGACTTTACTGTACTATACAGCAGAGACAATATAAAAAGAATCTTTGAAAATGAGAAGAGGCCTAACACTTCTTTTAAAGAAATATGGTCATATAATGGGTTCATTCAAAGTTCATTTCATTTCTTCATAACAAAAGTGTGTTTGTAAACTGTTTTCCCTCCGGGGGCAAATAAAGTTGATTTAGCAGTATTGACAAAACATTAGAACATTTCAACAGTCGAGTGTTAGAATAGTAATGTGTTGTCCTGCTGATGGAATATAAGGCCACCACTGATGCTACAGCACTGCCTCAGGGATACATACATATACGATGTGTGTGTGTATGTGTGAGTGAACATGAATTGGTGTAATGCGTGTGCCCCTGCCGGGTGGTTATGTGTATCTGTAATCATGTGAGCATGCTCATGTGTGTGTATGAGTGACTGTGTGTGTCTGAGAGACAGATTGCTTGTGTGTGAGATGAAAAAAAAAATCTAAGAAGCAATAGTGGTGTGGATGGAATAAAAGAATGAAATCTCAGATAATACTGGAAACACTCAGAGATGAGGAGGAGGAGGAGAGAGGGGAAGAAGAGCACTGAAGCCTGTGTATGCACTGAGGAGTTCTCTGTAAAATACTGGCTTCTTTTGCCGATTGTTAAGAGAAAAACATATCTTGTAACAGCACTGAGGGTGGTGAAGACTTTAATATGTTTAGAGCATTGAGATGAAGACATTAAAAATATTTAAACAGATTGTGGGACACAATTCTTCCACCTTGTTAGCAAACAGTTGTCTATTTGTCTAGTTGTCTATGACATTTTGGATGTAGGATTTGTAAGTATGTGTGTGCATGACAAGGGACAGGTGAAGGTGTTTTCTCAGATGCTGCTTATATATTGTATCATGTCTATGTTACTATGTCTGTCTGTCATCTAGTGCTGAGCAGGTAGTGCACAGTGAGTTTTTATTGCTACTGCCTGCCGCGTCTGGAAACAACACTGTTGAGAGTGGTGAAACTGAACTGAATCAGTAAACAGTGTGGGCCAAAAAACCAAAACAATGAGCTGAAAGATGCTCCATAGGGCTGCCAAACCAGTCTCCTAGAAGTAATGTTTATATACAGCTACAATAAATTGCAAGAGCAAATACATTTTACCCATAGACTGTAAAAAAAAAAAAAAAAGGACATAGCAACTGTGATGTCACCCATTGGTTTATGGACTCCCGTTTTGAAGCCTCAAGTTTGCCATTTTGACTGTGGCCATTGAAGAAGAATACACATTTGGGTACAGACTTGATAATCAACATTTTGGTAGAGACTTGATAATTGAGTGACATCTGGGACAACCCTCTTTCCTGCCTCCTGACCCCTGCTGATTTGACCCCTCCTGTTTTTGCCCCCTTAATTTGCCTTGATCTTGTATGCAAATGCCCTTTCTTCCTATCTTCTGTTCACCATTTGTTGATCACTGCTTTGATCCTTACTGTATAAAATCGTTCCATTTTTTCTGCTTTGGGTCAGTCTACTGTATCAGACCAGCTCTGTGTCAGTAAGCTCACCGCATTTCCAGAATGCTATTAAACCACTTCCACCACAGCAAACTTTGAACAAGGACTTGAGTGATTTCCTTCAACACCATCTTGGATTTTTGGAGCCAGAAGTGATGAGAAAGTGACCATATTTGGACAAGAGGGTGGAGCTGACCATAATGCTAGCTGCTAGCTGCTAGCTTGGTTAGCAAAGTGCATTTACAGTCAATGGTTAATTGTGATAATGCCCATGCTAGGCTTAAAACCATTAAAACAAAATCTATTTACCGTAAAAATTGAACATCCGACTCCTTAGAGGGTCTTTTAGTACAATCAAACGCTAAACAAGACTTTTTTAGGCGACTAAAATGTTACATTTAATTTTCATAATCTGAAAACACACTGAAATAACAATAGCTAAGGCTACGCCTATACTCTGTGAATCTGGGGTTACGCTATGGTTACATTACCTAACCGATGTTGTTGCTATAGTAGCGACTTGGCAATCACAATGAAGCCATGCCCTAAAGCATACCCTGTTTTATCATCAAATTTAAATTAAATGGGACCATAATTTACAAAATAAACATCATGCTGTATTGAAGAAGACTTGAAACTAGCAATTGAGACCATAGACTCATTAGAAACTGTTTACTGAGATAATATATCAGGGGTAGGGTCATTTTCTCATAGACTTCTCATTGACTCCTGTTTGAAGCCAGTGGAGTCACCCCCTGATGGCCATCAGAGAGAATGCAGGTTTAAGTCACTTCCTCATTGGCTTCACTTTTCAGACCGGGAACTACCCGCTTGGCTTTGCCAGAAACGTAATGCTGGCTGAAGTACACTTTCTTTCAACATAATGAGAAAATGTTAATTAGCGCATTTGATAAGTAGCAAAAATGTTGATACGTAAGAGTGGAATATTCAGTGACAATGTACTTCTTTTTTTCTCCACCACTTGGTTAAGGTTAGGGGAAGATGGTCTTGGTTTAAAACAGGAAAAAGTCTACAATGACTTGAAGCATAACACATCCTAACCACATGTGGGACTCAGGATATGAACCCTGGTCTCTGGTGCCAGAGTCCTTCTCCATCCATGCAGTTCTCCTCCTGCCAACTTTAGCCTGATATTTGAATGTAGTGCCTGTGAACATAATCCAGGCAGCAATTAAATTTGCCAAAGCAGTGTAATAGGGGGAAAAATGTAGTTTTATATGAATGCAGTTTCTAAGAGACAGGGTTGGCTAAGGAGTTGGGTGATAATTCTCTATGGGTTCATCAATACAAGCAACCCTTACACATACAATAGTCATATGATCAATATAAAAAAATTAAAGCAGCATGTGTTCCATTTGAAACCTATTTTTATTCCTGATTAATCCTGAGCTACATGGCAGATCTCCTCCCCTGATTTGACATGAATTGTTGGCTGCAGCACAAACTCACTCATGCCTCATAGTCATGTGATACAGTCCTGGAACAAACGAAACCTAGAAACATCAACCTGATGCTGCTGCAGTGACTGCCTTTGTACATGAATGCAAGCTAAATAAGTAATGTCAGTTTCAAAGCCAAATCTGGCACTTTCACACACTGCTGAGACTTGTGTGTGTGTGTGTGCTGCTATAATTTGCTTCCAAATATTTGATTATTTGCTTGATATGCTTGATCTTGCCATTTAAAAGGTATATACAGAGTCAGAGTAGATGGAAAACAAAAAGAATTTGAATTAAATTCGAGTAAAATCGATTGTTTCTGACCAGTCTAAACCTTTTGCGCTCCTAAATCATGGTTGAAGTGTTGGAGATTGAGGATGGAGCCATAGCCCCTACTTCACTGATAGTACTCCAATTCATTCTTTTATCCGATTTTATCTCCCATCTCTTTGCTCTGTGCTCCAAAAACTTTGAATAAATGGAGCAATCTGTAAAACAAATAAAAATGTTGCCTGGAACGTTTCTATAACTCTTCTACTTCTCTCATCCCTTCTTTCATTTTTCTTTCCTTCCTTCCTTCCTTCCTTCCTTCCTTCCTTCCTTCCTTCCTTCCTTCCTTCCAACCCCTTCCCCTCTCTGTGTTTCCGAAATATGTCTCTCTTTATCACATGTGACATCACAGGATAGGCCTGTCTGAGGCAGGTAATGATTTTTTTGTTCTTATTTCTGCGTTGAGAGGGATCAGAGTAGTGCTGGTTATCAGGCCATTTATTACCCTGCCAGCTCGCCACTCAGCTGTCTGGGTAAATGCAATCTCTCCTGATTCACACAATTACCCCAAGATAGAGAGAGGAAGAGAAATATCTCCAGCAACAGCATTGTGGGTCAGAGAGAGTTTAGGGAAATACACAGAGAAAAAGAGAGAAAGGCTACTTCAGTGCTTTCCCATAAGGGGCCAGCAGTTTCTATATGTGCATAAGGGTTGTTTGTTTGGATTGTATGAATATGTGTGGTGTACTGTACGTCTCGTACAACACAAATAAATGTCAGACCCATTAATCTGCACTTTGCAGACTGTGAAATCTTCTGTTTAGGATTCATTATGAACATTATACATTTAGATTATACATTCTTAACTGGAGCCAATCACTTCCTAAAGAGCTCATTAATCTTATATTTCTTACAGATTCATTTAGCTAATGAAGCATTACATTGGTTTTGTAGATCAGGCTGCAAAGACTGAAAAAAACAACAACAACAACACGTGTGTATATCACAGAGTGAATAATGCAGCGTGTCCTCTCGGTCAACCAGTAACAGCAATTACAATTTTCACCATGTGGAGGACGGACATATTAATTTGTTTGAAAACTGTTCGTGGGCAGCTGTGGCTCAGAAAGTAGAGCAGGTCGTCCACTAATCAGAAGGTCGGTGGTTCGACCCTCAGCTCCTCCAGTCCTCATGTGGAAGTGTCCTTGGGCAAGATACTGAACCCCAAATTGCTTGTGTGAGTTTGTGTGTGAATGGGTGAGCATAGAAACATCATCAGTGTATGAATGTGTGTGTGAATGGGTGAATGTTCGCATGCATTATAAAGCACTTTGAGTGGTCGATAAGACAAGATGGTGTAAAATTTGTTCACAGTTATCATTCAATTTTATTTTAATTTTTTTTATGAACATACATAAACATGGTTTCTGATTGAGGTGGCCAGTTCATTCTTTACCTTTAAAGTGGACATACTGTGCTTTTTGTGATATATTTATTTTTTGTTATATTCATACTGTTATGATGTCAAATGGTCAAAGGTCAAAAGTTGAGGTCTACGTATGTAAAAATGCTCCTTGCAAGAGAAAAGCCAGGGCTTCAGCCTGCTGTGTTTGCAAAGTTACCTCTACTTCATCTTGTGATGACATCAAATTGTTCATACATGCCCACAAATAGCCATCCGTTTTAATCGTCTTTGTTGCTAAGGTTGTTGCTAAGGATTGTTTGAGAAGTTTCCATTTCCAGTAAAGAACGAAGAAAGATAAAATCTGACTACTATTGTTTGTTTATGTAGCCTCTGTAACCGCTGTATGTCGGCCGAGATGCAGCTTCATGGAGCTAACCAATCACAGAGTGGGGAGGGGGGCCTTAAAGAGACAGGAGCTAGAACGACCTGTTTCAGACAGAGGCTGAACTGAGGGGCTGCATAAAAGCTAGTATAAGATAAACACAGAGTTTTCTGAACTGTAAATCAAGCAAAGATATTCCAGTAGAGCCCCAGAATAAAAACACAAACCTGGAAATGAACATAATAATAATAATAACGTGATAATGAAATAATATGCAAAAAATAGCAGCTGAAAAAGCAATCTCCACTCAAAAATCACAGATAAACACTGCATAATATACTCAAAAGCTCCATAACAAGTGAATAAGTGTGTAAGAAAAACTTTTTAGACACACAATATCAAAATTATATTTTTCTGCAGTATGTATTTGGTATGTTTTCTCCTCTCCTCTCCTCTCCTCTCCTCTCCTCTCCTCTCCTCTCCTCTGTTTTGGGACACTCTATCCTGTGCTAATGTACGCTGCATTCTGTTTCACCAGTACAGCGGGAGTCATCAAAAACTGCAAAGAAACAGGCCACATTTCTCCCCTAGCCCAGCACTTCTGCGTGTGTCTGCAAGTGTGCATGTCTGTGTGTGTGTGTGTGTGTGTGTGTGTGTGTGAGTGTATGTGTGCATGTGTCTTTGTGTGGGTGTGTGTGCCTGATGAGAAGAGCTGCTCAGCAATATTTAGCGTTACTGCGACAGAACAGCTTTAGGACAGAACAGAACGAGGCTCACCTTCAGAAAAGACAAAAAAAAAAAAAGAAAAAAAAAGGAGAGGCAGAGAGAGGGACAGAGACAGAAATATATTTTGACTTTTCATGCTCCTTGATAGAAACATTTTATTCAAAGGGGAAAACTCAGTGCCAGTCAGTAAAAATACATTTCTTCACACAGAAAGAGATGAGAAAGAAGAGCACACCCTTAATGTGACCTTAAATTGTCCAGAAACAACAAATAAAACAATTTTCAATACTTACATATCTGTATTAGATATTAATTCAGACTTTTTTGCATTAAAAATGCTCAAATACTGCAGACAATATGTGTGTGTGTGTTAGGGTCAGGGTTGATGTGTGAAAATGAATCTGGGACTCTAAAAGCATTGTGTGTCATTCCAGTGGATCATTAGACATTTGTGTATATGTGCATGTGTTTATAGCGGGGTATTGGACAAGACGGCTTGCAGCAGCTGCTGCTTGCCTGTCACACGCACCGTGCATCAAATACACACCCACATCCACCTACACACACATGCACACACGTGTACACAGACCAGCTGGGCAGCGGCTCTGAGTTTGGTGTACAACATGTGTCGGCCTTCGACGTGGCATAGCATCAATTAAACCAAAGAGAACATCTATCACAGCTAACCTCAGAGCAGTATCTGACACACACACACACATACACACACACAAGGAGGAACTAAAACATCCTTCTTCCTAATCATGAGTGTAATGTTACATTAACAATATATGAGCTCTCTCCCCTCACTTTCTCCTATCTTTAGTTAAATAAAACATTTTTTAAAAAGTTCTGCGATGTCTTTTGCCTAATGAGTCATGGTTAAACTCATTTCAAGCAATATAAAACATCCTGAGAGGAGGATCTTACATCCTTAACTGAGGCTGTTAAAAAGTCTTTTAGTATTACTGTAAACAAACACACATCTCACATTATGGACTTTGGATTAAACACACAAAAACAAATTTTATCAATTCTTGTCTAAATTTCTAATTCAGACACAGAAAAACATTTCTTACTACAAAAAAGTAGGAGTCACAATATCACTACTCCATTTACTTCAAGTCAGTTTCTAATATACGAACTACAATGATAAAACAATACTTAAGAAGTTATTATTTGTGCAAGAATTGCAGTAACTTACATGTACTATATCAGATATTTAAATAAGATACCTTTATTATCCAAATCAAACATCTACATATCAACTAAATTAAATAATACCAGTGTGCTCACGAGGCCTCCTGACAAAATGAAAAAACCCTCCCATTTCTCCCAAAAATAAAGCAAGGTGCTGTTAGAGAAGTGTGAGGATGACACCAACCACAGAACACCCAGAGCTTTCCACTTTTGGCTGCAATTCACACTCATGTGCGCTGCGGTGAAATATTGTCCCTTCCATCCTTAGAAATTACTCTCACATCCCCGACAATCTGAAACAGACACGATGAATGACTCGCCGTCATTTTGGCACTTAGTCTTTGATTGTTGGATATACAGTGGATCTCATTTTGAAAATGCCAGATGTCAGTGATGAGAAAACATTTTAATGACCTTGTTAAGTCAAAATCAGACATGAAATATTGTGTGAATAACACATTGATGGATACGGCAAGCTGAATATCTACATGTGTATGCATGTGCTGGTTGTGTGTCAAGTCTATGTGTGTATAATGTTTGTTTCTGTCCATATGTGTCAAGCTGTCGGTGTGTGTGTGTGTGTGTGTGTCCACATGGCCTCTAATGATGATGAAATGTGTTGTTAATGTTGTAGGGTATTTCAGAAGACTAACAGTTGTTGTAGAGGTGGTTGTATGGTGTGTGAGTGTGTGTGTGTGTGTTAGGCCAGTTGTGTGTGTGTGTGTTTAATTGGACCTCCCTGAGCTAGTCTCCAGGTGATGGAACTCATCTGCTCTTCCCCTGATTAAGGACAACAGATGGACTGGTAGCAACACACACACACACACACACACACACACACACACACACGCACACAGACACACACTCACACACACACACACACACGACACACACAGACACACACACACACACAGTACAAATCATGTGGCCTGTAATCAATACTAAATACATAGAGTGGAAACATATCAGTCATATGAACTTTACTTGAACTTCAACAAACTTATTACTGTACATACTGACTTTTTTTTTCTCCTAGATACTCATTCATTGAGCTCAAATGACCCAGATGCCTCTTCATAAGCACCACTTGTCTCATAATCATTCTCCAAATCTTAATAAAGCTGCCTCTCTAACATGACATCTTCACTGTCCTTCTCAATCTGTTTGACTGACGGAGATTCTAAATTCATTCAATTCATTCATTTAACCAAGAAGACCCAGCGAAACTAAAAAAAACAACAGAACTAGCACTGACATTGCAAAATGAGTCATATTTGACAATGACAGTAAATATTTTAAAACTTTAAAGGATAGGTTCACAATTCTTAAAGTCTGTCCTAAAACAACAGTCAGGTGCCCAAATTAACACTGACACATGTTTTTCCTGCCGTAATCATTCCTCCTGTTCGTACTGGCCATTAAGATGATGATCTACTTTCAATTCAAGTGAGGACGAGGAAATCCACAGCCGTCCTTGCATGTAAAAATATATGTACATGTTTTCTTGGAGATAATATGAAGCTTCAGCCACAAGCAAAACGTGCTTAAGTGTTCATTTGGGCACCTGACTATTGCGAGACAGACTTGGAAAAATTGTGAACTTATCCTTAACCTATTTCTGAATAATTTTACACAGGGTTGCAAAAGTCATGATCACTGACTCACAAACACATACAAACACACAACCAGACACTGACAATCTTGTAATAACATTTCTTTGCAACACTGTAAACTTGAACTGTTCTATCTTTGATAGATAGAGTTGTATATTTACATCAACATATTCAAAAATACATGCATTTGTTGAATTCATTATCAATATGTTTGATTTTTCCTTTGTAATTTCCCCTTATTTTCTAATTTGTCACAGGTTTACCTGAGTCAAAGTCTCAAGTATCAAGTCAACAACTCACTGAGGTGATGTGAGACCAGATTTGACCAGAACAAACTCTGATGCCAGAGTTTGTCCTGAAAACCTTCAAATTACTGCAAATACTTGATCTTTAAGTGGTTTCTCTGTAGATCAAAGTCACCCACTGAGCTTTCTGTAACCTTTAACAGATGTTCAGCAACTTTTCTCAGCCCACAAATCTGAGTCAGTGAGTCCTACCTGCCTCATTAAAACATAGTTTCCTTTAACCTGTAGGGACACCAACTCAGTAATGTGTACTTTTACACACTGGGACTAATGAAAACATATTCATATAGTGTTATTCTGTGTGTGTGTGTGTGTGTGTGTGTGTGTGTGTGTGTGTGTGTGGTCACTGACCTTATGCACCACTTAAATACTGCCAGCATTTAACTTTTTGGTCTAAATCATGTAAATGAAAGATCAAACTTGACACTTTTGGATGACTTTTAAAACTGAAACGTGCTAATCAATAAACCTTGTTGCAAAGAAAGATACATCAGAAGCATATTTTTTCTCTTTGTTTACATTCATCTGAAATTATTTCACTGATATTTTGGGACAGAAAAGGAGACTGAGGCTAAAAAGACAAACGTGTACACAACAAATGATTCATTAATCTCTCAAATTATCTTTGTCGTTGTTACATAATAGACACAGAGCAGCGACAATCCTCGATTTTGCAGTAAAACTTGTCAGTGAACCCGGTGTGACCCTGGAGCAGATATTACTCCACTCCCATATTAATGCGGCAGTCACTGTAAAACACTCCATTTGGTCTACATCCATTTGCCTTCGGGGCCACATTAATGATAATTACGAGGCTCTCAGCATGCTAGTTAATATTCCATAAAATCCATGTCATCAGGAGGAAAAAAAAGCAAAAAAGATAGAAGAGCTTAGCAGGTGATAAAAGAAGAAGGAAACCAAAAAAAAAGTATATGCACTAGAATGGGACAATATTTAAAATTCATGTTACACGCTGTGATTGCTGAATCAAATCGATGAGTGCTAGAAAAAAAAAACCTATAACAATAATTTCCATTCTTATCTCCCTAAAACATGGCGCCTCGCCTCACACACACTGAAACTACCACACACACACACACACACACACACACACACACACACACACACGCTCAAAAAATGAAGAGAGAGAGAGAGAGAGAGAGAGAGAGAGAGAGAGAGAGAGAGAGAGAGAGAGGAGGGGGGAATAAAAGAAAAAGAAGAAAGAAAGAAAGAAAGAGAAAGGGGGGTGGGGGGTGATAACAGCTTCAATAAATCATCCGGGCCAGTCGCCGCTCCCCGGGGATGTGGGATGGATTAAATTAAGCACTCCCTCCGCCCGTGTGTCTATCCATCCCTCCATCTCTCTCTCTCTCTCTCTCTCTCTCTCTCTCTCTCTCTCTCTCTCTCTCTGCGCCTTATAAATGCCAACAGCTGATCGCGAGACGGCACACTCACGGGAACACCTCGCGGAAGCTGCAGAAAGAGAGAGACGAGAGGGGAAGAGAGAAGAGAGAGAGAGAGAGAGAGAGAGGGATACAGAAAGAGAAAGAGGGGACGCTGTTGATCCACTCGGCCGCAGGGGGAATCTTTATTGTGATTATTTACCGCTCTGAATAGTCGCTGTTGACGGGAATTAAGGACTATTTCTGCGGCAAAGAGGGAAGGACAAGGTGTCCGACATATTTTTTTGAAAAGCTTCCAGAATCTCCCTTCCATTTTTTCCCTCCTCTTATTTTCTTCGCATCCCTCCCTCCTCCTCCTCCTCCTCCTCCTCCTCCTCTTCCTCCTCCTCTTCATCTCTTCTCTCCTCTTCTTTTAAGAGGCCCGAGAGCCGAGGCGCGCGCTGCAGGGTGCCATCCACCGCCTGTTAATTTTTTTTTTTTTTTTAGGCGAATCTTTGGACTGCACACGAGCCTCTGTCTCCCCCGGTCTGCCCGCCTGCCCGCGAGCACTGAGAGCGCGAGGCACCCCGCGGAGGGAGCTGTCCGGTGCTGAAGTTGCATTTCTGTCTCCCTCGCTGCGAGAGGACTAAACCGAAGAGGAGGCAGCGACAGTCAGAGAAACTGCAAAGAAACAAGACGCCGCTGTTGGTTGAACGTCAACTCTTTTACCGGGTCAGTTCACCGCTCGCGCTTCTTCCAAAAAAACCCGAAGACAATCTTTGCCGCCGGTTCTTGTCGGTGTGTGACGGGGCGAAACCATCACGCTGGCCTCGGTGATCGGCTGTGTTTGTTGTGAGTGTGTGTGGTTGTGTTTGTGAGTGTGTGTGTGTGTGTGTGTGTGTGTGTGAGTGTGAGTGTGTGTGTGAGTGTGTGTGTGTGTGCGTGTGTGTCGGTGTCGGTGTCGCACCATCATGCCAAGGTCTTTCCTGGTGAAAAAGGTGAAACTGGATGATTTCTCCACCGGGGCGGATTTGGAGAACGCCTACCGGCACAGGACAGACCTCAGCCTGCGGCTCCATGACAAAGGTAGGTCAGGCTGCCTACACAAGCAGCATTAACAGGTGTCTTGAAAACAAGTCAGTCTCAAAGAGGAGGAGGAGGAGGAGGAGGAAGAGAAGAGGTTTCCAAAGGGAGACTAAAAGGTGGATTTACCTGTTGTATGCTAGAGGGATTCCCTGACTGTGACTGTTCTTTAAACTCGGCACCATTGGTTGACACACGGGTGCAGTCCTGCAACTCTGAACACAAAAATAACTATAATACTCACCTAGTGTATCAATAATGCTCCATAATGAGTTTATAGTGAGCGGGAATCACTGTTGCTCTCTATTTCTGTACACAATCCGATTTACCTGTAGCCTTTCCATTGAAACTTATTATTATTGGCTACTTGTAGGGTGATGCGGGTGTACTTGAGGCAAACAGGTACAGCAGCTTATAGCAGACAGTATCGAGTTATTACATAGTCTAGTTATTGCATTTGTCTTGCATGTTTCAAAGCGTTACATTGGTGGAGATTGTAAGAGGTTTTGCACTTTATATGACTATACGAGTAGAGAGATGAGAGTGGGAGGGCACGAAAAACCACAGAATAACTGCCAATCTCAATAATCATACACACGGTGAGAGTAACCACAGCACCGCTTCATTTACTGGGAGCATATATGATAGAGCAGAGTTGATTTTTTAGCGGTTGGTCGGTTGTAGGAGTTGCTACTGAAGCGGAAAGGTCACTTGAGAAATCAACTAAATCCAGCGCATCCCATGTTTCATCGATTTTGGCTCATAGTCAGAAGGGACTTTTTTCCCTCCTACGCAGGCTAAAAGGTTAAAAGAGATGAAGACGGGACAGCGGTTATTAATATCTGGTCCACTTTTACTTGGTTTTGTGGAATTACTGAGCCGACAGGTCACTTGGAATCAAAATGTTTAATTCATAAACCTGCTCTTAACTGGACATGCTTCTGCAGTGTGGGGTTTAACATGTGGAAGGCATTGCATAAAAACTTTATATGTTTATAGTAGAGAAAATAACCTGACAAAACATTATGACACTTGAATGTTTGATACGTATATTTATACCTGTTTGTTTCACTGACAGCAGGTGCAGCAATAAAAACAGCTACAACTCAGATATTCTTTCTGCAACAATACTGTGTCCAAAAACCACAACCACCAATGTACTCCGGATTTGTTCTTCTTGGTCGCATAAAATTAGCCTCATGCATCACAGTCACATATCCTTTCATTCTGCATTGTCTGAGCTCAGTGTCCAGGTGTGCCTGTCCCGTTTTTTTTTTTTTTGCAGTGTTGGCAGATTTCTGCACAATGATATCTCGCCAAGCCTTTCTGTGGAGAAATGCATTGCTGCCATAAGCTGTCATATTATAGAGACACAGAAAGACAAAATAGGATCAGAATTGCCTCTTATCTCACTTAACTGTTGAATATAAGTTAATGGTAATAGATTCTGAATTTAAGTAGTAATTTGATCCAAATTGATTGCCTTGGAATAACTGTTTAATATGGATAATAGTTTATTTTTGTAGCATATAATATTTATATTTTTAGATTGACTTTCTGGCCATAATAGGCCCTGCTGCATGTATCCTAAAGCGACAGTGTGACTCATTGTGTTGTGCTGCCCTGTGCTGCTCTGAAGCTGTGAACTTCCCCACACCCTCCGACAGCGTGCGTCACATTTTACACACACAAAAAAACCCAGAGATGCCTTTTCCATGTAAATTAAGCCACTGACTGCACTGCTTCCACCCCAGTGTCATTGACAGGCTGTTGCACATCAACGTGTTCATTCATATGCGCGTTTTTTTTTTTTTTTGTGCATGCATCTCTCTGCTCATGTCAGTGGTGTATTTATAATGTCGAGGTTAACAAGCCCTGCTCGGCTTGACACGCGATCTGCCGCCTCAGCAGCACCGTGCAGCGCTGCCTGTCCCGGCCACCTTTTGTCTCCATCCCTAACACTTGATGGCAACAGCTTAATGCGGCTGCCTGCTATACACAGTGCAGTACGGGCTCTACCCCACAACAAGAGCGTCTGCATGTTATAGGAACAACTTTCTGCCTGAACGAAGCGGAGTTTGGAATAATTTATATCCCACCCGTGTTCCGTGCGTTGTGCGTGATGGGAGTGTGTATCCAGATGGGACGCCGTGGCAGATATAAAGTAGCTGTTATCATATGTAGACAGATATGTGGTGTCAGGTGGAGCTTGTTGCTTCTGCGTCTAACTCAAAAATCCTCTGAGAGACTGGAGGAATAATAACAACGGGAATTCCTTATAGGAGGAAAAACCCTGATAGTATATTCTTGTCATGGCTGCAGGTTCAGACTGTTTTATGTAGAATAAGATGATAATGCCAGAAATGAATCACATCTGTCTTCCTAAAAACTGTTAAAGTTTGGAAGTCGTTACCTGCAGAAAAATAATCTCATCTGCAACCAAGGTTTTCTTTTCTTGTCTAAAAATACTCCCAAAAGAAATTCTCTGAATCTTGATATTTACTTAATTTATTTAAAGCTATTTTTTAATTTTCTTTTTCTGTGTGTGCATCTGTGAATAGTAAATAGTTTTTTGGATGGCTCAACATGGATGTAACTTTTTTTTAAAAAAGTTATCCATGTAGGATTTGGTTATGTATTAGATTAATATTTGTTGCATTTTAATAAACAGAAAAGGAGGGAAAAAAGCCTAGTTTCTTATATTTTGTATACAACTTGTGTTTATAGACTTTACTGTACAATTGCGAACAGTTCAGTCTGGTCTCTAATTTAAAGTGTTAATTTTAACCTCCTAAACTGTTGCACAGTTTAAAAGGCAGTAAACCACAAAGACATGTTTTTGCATAATGAGTACAGTCTTTGTTCATGAGTAAACAAAAGAGACAGTAAATAACCAGAAAACAACATGTGAGTGAAGACAAACTTGTAGATCCCCACCAAAAAACACGTTTAGTCAGTGAATTGAATCTAAGGGTGTTTTTAATACAGTCTGAGCTTGCACATGCTAGTTTAATGTACTGTATGTGCAGTGTATACTGTGCATGTAATTATGCATTTCCATATGTAGGCTGTTACCAAATGAAGAAATATTCACGTTTCTAATTCCCCCTAAAAACACTTAGAATTGAAAAGAACGGCATTTTCGGATAAGCATGTAACTAGAGGGAGTGGTCGCATCATCCAACCTGCTTTAGAAAGAATTTTAACTAACTGTATTTTTCCTGTAAGGCTCACTGTGCAAGTCTTCAACCCCCTCTGATCTGTAAAAATGCACCATACCGTTGACTGCAACGACTGAGCGTGTGCAGCAGCCCTGCTGTCACTGTGCCATCGACCTGCACCGCACTGGATCTGCCTGTGGTGCTGATGCTCATTTTCACATGCTAAATCAGCTCTCTCAAGTTCAGGGTCAGCTTGTGTGCATTCATCTTTCACAGAGGAAATGTTTTAACTGCAGCCTTTAAAGACTGAGAGGAGTTATATCGCTGAATTATTTGTGGACTTATACTGCAGACTGTTTTCACATTCCACTACTGGCCACAGGTGTGCAGGGCAGAGACAGATGTTCTGTGTTGCAATATGCCAATTTAGTCTTTCGCATTTGTTAAAAGTTGTTAAAAGTAGTTGCTGCTGCAGTACTGATGGTGAGTTTATGCCATGCGCTACCACTAATGCAGGGTAAATGCGGGGTAATTGACTTGGCATAGTTTTTGCACTATTACAACAGGGCAGATAGAGGATGAAGGACTGTGAGTATAATCATAGTATGTGCACCTGTATGTCTGACAGGCAGCAGGTTATTAAAGTCTGTATCAGTACATTTAGAGTGAGAGCAGGATCACAATACTTTGTGCCCCTTAAAAAACAGAATGATGCCTTTTATTTAACAGCAATACAGTGTATAACCACAGATTAACTGGTTAAATATATAAAGTTGCTGACCTGGGATCAGCTCTAATGCAGCCTTCTGTTTCACCCACTGTGCAGCCATTTTTCACATTTCTTTTCTGCTCTTTAAAGGAAAATGCATCTGGCATCTATACACACACAGTACAATGCCACCTTTCATGTCAACTTTTGTTTCCCTCCATTCCCTCACACTTCAGTTACTTTTGTTACATACAACATACAGTAATGCACCAGGAACAAGTTACTGGTTGAATGAACCAGCTGTTTGGAATATTTTATGTCGACTCTCTATATTCTGTGTTATAACAGATGCATTCAAGTGGGATGCAGAAGCAGAATAAACACCAGTGGCCCGCTGTATATCGCTAATGGTTTAATGTAGTTGTTTACATCCGTGACTATGCAGTTATTTAATTACACCAATTCAGACTGCATCCTGCTGGCCATTATACTGAATCTCCACCAGTACTGTGAAGACGGATATGCTTGGGAAAAGAGGACTATCTGATTTCACTGCCTTCTTTGGTGTAATATAAACTGCAGGTCTCTGTGGTGGTGAGCGAGAATTTTTGCACATGTGCCTCTCAAGGTGGTTTTACAAAAGCAAATTTAAATTCTTTACTATCAGTTATGTCAGTGGCTACATCAGGGACAAATATCTCCGATTCCCATGTCAGTGTTCAGTGTAAATCCATTTTTATTAAAACATCCATTTCAGCGCTCTATCTCCTAATACTGTTTTATTGTTTTTCCATAACAGGTGGTTACATCAGTGACTACATCAGCCCTGGTGTGTACGATGGTGAGAGTGACAGCGGGATCAAGGTGCCCTCCCCTGACCCCCTCTACGATGGTATCCACAGTGACTACGGGGCCCCTGACTCTGAGTCTCCTGACAGCCCCGGCTCAGAAATCACTGATGGTTACATCAACGGAGACGCTGCGGTGAGTGAGGGTTACACAGTTGATGCCTTCTTCATCACAGACGGTCGCTCGAGGAGGAAAGCCATCGGCAGCCCCAGGACCATCCAGAGGCACACCTGCAACGAGTGCGGCAAAACCTACGCCACGTCTTCCAACCTGAGCCGGCACAAACAGACACACCGCTCACTGGACAGCAAGTTGGCAAAGAAGTGTCCGACCTGCGGGAAGGTGTACGTGTCCATGCCCGCCATGGCCATGCACCTGCTCACGCACGACCTCAAGCACAAGTGCGACGTGTGCGGGAAAGCGTTCAGTCGACCTTGGCTTTTACAGGGCCACATGCGCTCTCACACGGGCGAGAAGCCGTTCGGGTGCGCCCACTGCGGGAAGGCCTTCGCAGACCGCTCGAACCTGCGCGCTCACATGCAGACCCACTCGGCCTTCAAGCACTTCAAGTGTAAACGCTGCAACAAGACCTTCGCGCTCAAGAGTTATCTGAACAAGCACTACGAGTCTGCCTGCTTCAAAGGCCCCTTCGCTCCTCTTGGCCCCCTAGATGCATGACCCCCTGCATAGATTAAACAGACAAAACTGCAGACATAAATTACCATTATCCTTACAGACTGAACTGCAGACACAAACAATCTATTTTTGGTCAGAATATGACCTTGCTTTCCCTCCACTCTCACTCCCCACCCGCCCCCCACACCACCACCTTGCTTTCCCTTGGAGCCTATTCATGATGATGAAGATAGCACAATTTTTCTCCTTGAGATTTGCCCACTTAAGGATTTAACTGATCTACGCATGCACTTCCTCAAAAAAAACTCTTCACCTCCTCTTCCTCTGTCTGTTCTGGATAGAGACAATAATACAAACTTGGCTTCCTTCTGGCATCTAGATACAGTACGACAGTATACAATGATGATGAGGATGATGACAAAGACAATAGTAGGCCTATAGCTACTGGTTCCTCCCTGCACTGAAACGCAGTGAAAGAGTTTTTCCTTCTGATTTTGTTTTTTTTTGGGGGGGAATAATAGTAATAATAATAGTAATAATAATGATAATAATAATGTTCTGCTGCACCAAGTGACCATATTCTCTCCACCACTGAGGTAAAATACTACTTATTTATTTATTTATTCATGTACCTATTTATTTATTTATTCATTTATTTATTTTGTAACATTTTTGCTTAATTTTATTTGTCGTAAGTTTATACTTGATTTGATAACAATGAAGTAATATCGTTTCATATTTGTTGCACTTTAATTTCTGTATATGTACTATGTAGGGATTTTGCCAACCTCTTTTTTTATCACTACAGGCCAAAGCATATGTCACTTTTTTGAGTACTATTTTTTCCTATTATGTTGTTTACCTTTTTCTTACTAACGTTATTGCATGCAAAAAAATAATGAAATCTATGCCAACATCATAAAAAGCTTATGATTTTTTGCCAAAATCCTATAGATAGAACCTGAGGGCAATATTTTTCTCTTGGAGCCTCCGTAGGACTCTTTAAAAGCAATAATCACCTAATGCATGGTATTTTATGATGAAGTTATGAAGTATTACCTACTACTGTATAGCAGTTTAAAAATCAGGTATGTTTTACTTCACCTATAGTCATAAACAGAAAAATACTAATATTACAGACATCAGGGAACATGCCAATGTAGTGTTAGAGAAACAAAAAGAAAAGTCCTGTCTTTCCTCTCTTGTTATGCACTGCCTGCCTCTTAGTGAGTAGAACTAACGTAGGATGTAGGCTAGAGAGGCTGGGATCAGCTGCCTGCTGGGTGTGAGGCCTATTGTAGGATAACTATGGCCCTTACAGACCCATGCTAGGCTAATTCTAGCATGAAATAAGCCTGCTAACAATAACCAGGAGATGCCTAACTTTGGATTAGACCTTGCAACAGTTTACTCAGATTGGATCACTGGCCATTCGTGTGAGATTAGTGGTTTGTTAAAGGTTTTGTGATGTTAAAATGACACTTAAATGTGTTTGAAACATCATTTCCTTGTCATGTGGCCAAATAATATAATAACAGGCCTTCAACAAGCTTTTAATAACCCTAGGAGATCTATCTTATCCTGATACAAACAATAAAATAAGGTTAAGACAGAATCAGACTGAAATGGCAAATTTTGCCGTGTAAGGTGCACCAACCTGAAGTGATGCTTAGTATACATGAGGTTCAGCAATTTTCTGTATACTTTCAGAAGAAAACTGAGTCAAAGTTGGTGCATCGTTGAAGTTGGGCTGAGGTCAACTTTAAATGCAATGCATTATTCAACTACCCCTCCAGTGCACTTCTAAACCATAAAGCGTGCATTCTTCAACCACAGAAAAAGCATGCACTTTAGCGAGATTGGCCTGATTGCTGTTACATTAACTGTTACAGTCCCACATACATTAGACCGAGTCCTGATTATTCTGCAGTAGGCCCCATTCATCCCAACTGGGCCAACCATAGGCTAACTCTATGAGTGATATACCTACAGACAGGCTAACTCAAATCAACCCCGACCCATAGACGGTTTAACCTTTGATCTAACTGGCCAATACCAGTGTTGCTGAACCCAGTTCTCTGCAGCTCAGAAACCTTTTCTACAGATTCATGGAGCTTCCCGGGAGACAGACTGAGGACACACAAAAAGATTTGGATGCTTGTTTATGTTATATGCCATATGTGTTGTAACTTTGTATAGACACATACACACACACACACTCAGCGCCTGCTGATGAGCTGTTGGAGGAGACCCAGAGAGAGAGTCTGTGGTGTCTTGTTAAAGCCCTCTGCAGTCAAACTTTCAACAGTTGAAAAGAAATGGGGTTTATATTCAGATGTGAATCTGACAAAGGAGTTTTGATGTTTCCTCAGGCATGAGATTACCCAATTAGAGATGGGGTTGACTGATATCCAAGGCCATTTTAGGGATATATGGACAAAAGGAGAGTCTGCACTGAAACATGCACCCATTACCTAATTTCATTTACATCCCAGAGATAAAGTTGTAAAACCTGCATGACATCAAAGGCAAATCAGGTCTGACAATGCTCTGAAGTCAAAAAGTCTCTATTTTGTGATAAAAGTGTTATATTGCAGGAGACAATACAATCTTTTATTCTTTTACAAAAATGAAACTCACAAGTCAATAACAATGAGGCAGTCTTTGTTTTGACTGGGGGAATCAGTGTATGAGTCAGCAAATTGCAGGTCTTATCTATCTCCCTGATGTGTGAACTAGATTTGAGCTGCAATTACTTCAATTTGTATCAGACGATTAGTCGTAAAACTCTTTGTTAGGGCTTACATCTTTGTCTTTTTAATTCATAAACGTGAATACAAATACGATTCAATATTAAACGCACAAATATAGCAAAGAAATGCCACTTAATTCTCTATATGCAAAGAAAGCAAAAACATTACCTGCATACAGTATTTCTTAACACTTCTTGGGGACATCTATCACTTGTGGATACATATATAAATAACAAAAAGCTTCTATTTTACCCACTGAATCTAAAACTTCCAACTCTGTGAAAATGATAACAGTAACAACATAATCTCAGCAGTAGTGATTGATCACAGGATGAAGGTGTCATAGTTGCTGAACAAACTGCTGAGAGTATCTCTGGCTGCGATGTCTCCAGTTGTTGTTTACGTGTCACAAATTGTATCCTCGTGTGTTAAAACTCTGGTTGCAATTTTGCATTGCAGTCAAACATCTTTGGCTAAAGTTGTTGCCGTGTGGTGGTTTTAAGGCAGACAGGTTCAGTTTGTGTGTTTGTCTGTCTCTGGGTGAGCTCCAGATCTGTTCTCTCCAAGCACTTCCATTCTAGTCATCTCCACCTTAACGAAAGTAGCACAATGAAACTAACTAGAATTCAGGTAGAGAAGAATTAAAAACCTTGTACTAGCTTGACCTCTCTTCTTTTTTTGTATTTCCAAGTTAAAGAATGATGATAACCTAAATAATCATTTATTGCAAGAGGGTTTGTAAAGAATCCTTTGGATTGAGACATTTTTACTGCTGTATAGTGATATCTGACACACCTTGTCTCAGGAGGTCTGGCTCTCTGGTGCAGAGAGAGGATCTCCTGGGTTTTTTTGAGCCAGTATTCAGACAATGTAAGCACAATGAACACAAAGCATTTTGTGGCACTTCATAATAAAGAATAATCTTAACCAACAAAGGCACTTTGTTGTAGTTTTGTGTGTTGTTTTGAGATATAATAAAGTCTTTTTTCTGTCATGATAAATTCACACAAACTTGTGCTTGAATGGTAAGTAATGTAGGTTCTTCACTCCTTTTAAACCCTGTTGAACATACATTTCTCTTCTGCCAGCTGTGTGTGTTTTAAAGCAATTTATGCTGATAAAGTAAATTTATCTTTTAGGTCAGAAGAGTGCTGAGTACATTTTCATAGAATAACACTCATTCTGGACCCATACTTGTATTGGCTTTGTCAATATTGTATGTTTAAAGAGAGACTGGGTTAACATTGGTGCACAGTGTGCTCATTAGCACTCTTTAGGCTGGAAGCTATCTACCAGTAATGGGCTGCCTGGATGCTTACAGCAATACAGCAGATTGTTAATTCAATATTTGGACATTTAGCAGTGGTTAGAGTGTCACTTAAAGTCCCCCTCCACTCTAAAATGTGTTGCGCTTATTGTTACTTCAGTTGGATGTTTGACCTTCACTGTGCAGAATGATGAAGGTGCAGTTTGACACACATTCATCTGCTGAAAAGGGAGTTTCTGTGACTCTGATTCACCTTAAATCTGAGTTAAAGGAGGGTGTGTCTACAAGCATGATTTGTGACATAACATTAACAGTGAAGTAGGAAACATCTTAAGGTCAAGTGGTTTCAATATTTGCATATTCATAGATTCTGCATTTTTCAATGAGGGAGAAGGAGTAGATTTAGTTTTTAAGTATTTATAACCACATAATTGATGTCTGTTGCGGAAAGACCATTTCATACAGAAATTACTATTCAAAGCAGAGTAATGTTATGTCTTAAAATATGTCTGAAGAGGATCTTTGAAGGAATAGTTCCACATTTTGAGAGATATGCTTATTTTCGTTCTTGAAAGGGTTAAATGACAAAATTGATGCCATTCTCATGTCTCTGTGTTACCGGTGCTTCAAAAGTTCAAAAATTCACCTACCAACACCCCTTAATTTTATTTATTAACACATTTAATCATTTTTGTGTAATCTGTACCCAGACAGAAATGTAAAAACAATTAGTGCCAAGACATTGTTACAGTACATAACACATGTACAGTTTAAACAAATGATAATAATAAGTCTAATAAGTCAGCTTTAGAGGAATCGGTAGGTACATTTTTTTTATCCATGCTAGCTGTTCCCCGCTGTTTTATGCTAAGCTTCCTGGCTCCAGCTGCATAGTTTGCGTACAGACATGAGAGTGGTAATGATCTTCTATTGTAACTGTAGGCAAGAAAGTGAATCCTCTTTCCCAAAATGTTGCACTATTCTTTTAAACTTTATAAGTCACATGTCACATGTTTGACAACAACAGTCTATTGTCATTTAAACGTCATTTATCAATATGATATAATGTTACAAATACATGAGACAAACTGGAAGCTTATGTTCATTCTGGTTTCCTATTTCAAGATTTTCTCACATATTTTAATCAAAGCGGATTTGTTACTAATACAAATACAGAGTAGCAGCAGTAGATAGCTCCTTGCGTTAGCCAACGCAACAGTTAGCTTGTTGTAACAGCCTGAAGGACTCTATACATCCATGGAAGGACTGTTACGGACTCTTGTCAAGCTAGCGGGAGAAATTATCTGGCCTGTGCAGTGCAGCAGCTGCAGGACACTGCCAGGGAGGCTGGAGAGAGAAGCAACCGGAGAAACAACCAGGAGATTTAGCTTGTTTGTCATTGTCGCTAATGATATCAGACTGGTTAACCAGCAGCCACAAAGTTCTATTAACTAACAAACAAGATGACCAACAGCCACAAATGGACGTTATGACATGAATACTTCATCTCCATGATAGAAAGAAGAAGACGTCAGATAACGTGAGTCAGATACAGCTTCTCTCTCTGTGTCTCTTTGGTCGCTAATTTCATCTCTGATGGTTAAATGTCTCTGTGTGGCTTTTTTGTGTTTTTTATCTCCTTAACAAGAATGCAGCAGAGATCATATAGGCTAATGTGTTGTGGGTAACGTTAGTTTGCTTGTTGAAGTTATAGTGAGCTGTCTGGACTCACTCATTCATTCGTTTTTAATTGAGTGATTATTCAGTCACCTGTTGATGTTGTGTGATTAGTGTGCAGGAGGTCTGGCTGCTTGCTTCTGACAGTTTCTTTAGTTTGTTTTAAACTGAGCCGTATATTGAGTAATAGGCCTAAGCTTAAAGTAACCAGAATGACAAGTGTTAACTAGTGGTGTAACTGATGATCCGTGATCCGTACGGATCACCCCCCACGGTTAAGCAGGCATATGAACTGCAGATTAATTGCAAAATTTAATGTCTCATTTAAGACAAGGTAAACAAACTGCTGTAAGTACAAGTCATGGACAGACAGCGTGTTGCTAACAGGGATTTTGAAGAGCAACGATCAAACCAGCGTCTAATTCGGTTCAGAAGTGACATTTGAGTTATGTTTACCTGCTGTTTAATGTGCTGCAGCTGAGCAGCTAATTAGCATCTAGCTGCTAACTGACGTTAGCGGTGAATGTTTGTTATCATCGAGTTTTGATGATGTGGACAGAGGCTGTTTCATTCACTGTTTAAAAGTGGAAGGTTTCGTGCCTCATATTGCAATAACTGAGCATTGAATATTTTATATATTTTATTTCATTTTATCTAAACATTGAACATCTTAAATGTTGTTTTCATTTAAGACCATGGACAAAAGTACCATGCTGTTTCTGGCTGTCAATCCTAATAATGATCTGATCCGTGACTCAAATCCGTGATACGATCCGAACCATGAGTTTTGTGTTCATGTTAACACCCCTAGTGTTAACATGTCAGTTTTGTAGATTAGGCCTATATTTTGTATATCGTACATATAGATAAGGGTGTGTAAGTCATGTATTTGATACATGCATTAATACTTTCTGAGGTGAACCTACACTTTTAGATCTGTGAATGTTTTTAGTGTTCAATCTTTCTTGTATTCAGCACTGATCTGAACCTGTATCACATTATAAGCTTTGTGCTACTTTATATATTTCTGTATACTAAGAAAATACATAAGAAACACATGTAAATCATGTGATATCTTGTCTATTTTTGATGAGAACATAAATTTGTTGTCACAATAGAACAGTGTTATAAATTTGAATTTCACTTTGTTGGTAAAATGACACATTTGAACCACTCCATGGCTAAAATGAGCACTTCGTTGTTTAGAGACATTATGTAGGCTATATGCTAAATGTATTTAAAGAAGCAGCCTTTTCACCACTCAGGGGTTTTTGTTTTTGAAAGCAAATTGTTTTATTGGCATATAAAATTGCCCCCACCCCTCGGATTTCATCAGGTGGGGGACAATGATATAGTTTGATGCGGTGTGTTGTAAGATTCCATGTTGGTTTTCCTACTGTCCTCCCCAATTTTTTGAGTCACCAGCCGCCACTGCTCTACACTTACACAGTGATGGACAGTAAAATAAGGGGATGCTAATAGAGAGAATAGGAAAGTTTGTTCTTCATTACTGTAATCTTTTTATAAAAAGAAAGACTTCTAAGGACTTGATGTCAGTGTGTGAAGTGTTGAGAGGAATGTAAAGCAATACCACTCTTACAGAAAGATGGAAATTGAAATACACTGATGGAGAGTTGAAATGTAACACTTGCTGGACTTTATTTTTCTTTACAACAATAAAAAAAAATGAAAGCACAAGGGCAGAGGATCACATTGTTGTTGTGATCCAGGGCAGAACAAAACCACAGGTGTTATAGCAGCTGCGGTCATGTGGGCTTACTGTGAAATTGCAGGCATTATGTAAACCATGGGAAATTGACCAACTAACTGTAATCTTGCAATGACTTTGAATTAAAGGTGAACTGATTAGGCATCATTCCAGCTGGACCTCACTTCAAACTAACTCATTACAGAGGCTGCTGGTTTTAGGGCTTGACACAAATTCTGCAGAAGTACACAACCTGTAACTAATGCCCTGTCTCTTTTTTATTTTGTTGTCATCAATAAAACTTTCAGTGATGTCTTTCACATACATTATGAGGCTTTAAAATTTGTATGATCACCTGTTACATCATACTGTATGATGCAGCCTATATCCTCGAGTGAAGTTACAGTCCAACCTGGCTGTTAGCTCATAAGAACAGACAGTCAAAATCTATTGTTGCTATGCCAACACTTGTGGTATCCGAGGCTAACCATCTATGGTATCTATAGTAGTAAACTAAACTGCCTCAACAAAGACACAATGCAGCACTTTGTAGCTTTATGAAGTATGGTACATCTCCCGATTCTAACCAGAAAATTGGTTTCACAGCAGTTGCAAAAAGACAGAGAAGTGACTGCCCACGCCTGTGAATCACCTTCTCCTCCCTCCCTCCAGGCATCAAACTTCTCATCTCTCTCTTTTCTCTCTTATCTCTCGTCCTTCCCTTCTTGTCTCCTCTCCTTTCTCTTCCTCTTCTTCCCTCCCCCTCTGCCACCTGCTTGCTTCTTCCTCCCATCTCTCCTTCCTTCCTCTGTGTGCTCTCCTCTTTACCCCTTTTCCTTCAACCTCTTCTCTCTCTCTCTCTTCTGCCAAGTCAAACCAGGCCATCAGGCCTTTGAGGACCTGAAAGTCATTTAACTCCTGGTAGATAATAAGTCTTAGAATATAGCTCCTCTCAGATAATAAGCTTTATCACTTGATTGCTCTGCACGCTCCCTACTGTCTTTAGATTCATGTCCAGGGACCTACTCAAGCGAATCACACTATTTCCTTCCTGGCAAGTCAAATTAACACTGTGTGAGTGTGTATATCAGCAGTTACACGTAATGGGGAAAGAGGGAGTGCTGAGGGTGCAAAATAAAATCCAAACAGTGATGGTTAAGGTACCAATAGTGAACTTGTTAACACTTAATATTTAACTGCCTGAAAAATCCACAAGTGTGACATAAACTTGTTACTTCACCTCATGCTGATTTTAATTTTGATCAGCTTATTCTCTCCTTTGCTCCTCCTCCTCCTCCTCCTCCCCTCAAATCTCCCTTCATCACTCCTCTCCCACTAACACCACCGCATCATTAGTGGTTCACTTAATCACCACAAATCTAGTACTTGTTGATACGTATTGCAATAAGAATAACGACAAGAATTAAAATGAGTCAATGTAAAAAGGGAACATGAATAAAATTATGTCTATACTCAGTAAAAACAAGTGTAATTTTTAAGGAGAATATGAATAAACACTTACAGTAACAGTAAGTGTCTTTATGACAAAATTGATTCCTGCACAGCAAGGTCACATTAGGTGTGAAAAGATGTAGAATAATATGAGAGGTAGTGACGGCACGGTGATTAACGATGACCTCAAAGTTGTTTGTGATCAGCTGTGGAAACTGTTGTGCAGGATGAGAAAGCTCAAATTTAATGAGTACATCACTCACTCCTTTCTCTCTTTCTTCCCCCGTTCCCTCGTCTCTCATTGTGTCTCCTCTCATTCATGTCACTCCCCTCTCCGTTATATTAGGGAGAGCGGTAATAAGTACAACTTCCTCTTGGGTTCTCTGATGTCATCTGTTAAAGTGGTCATTACTATGTGCTTTATGAGCTAAGTCACGCCATGCTGTGCTGGGAGAGCATGCATCAATTTAGACGATGCTTTTAATAATTAACAAGTCTAAATGTGATCTTTATTGAACCAAAACTTTCATCTACAATCATATTTTTTACTTAACTCTACTATATTACTGAATCCTAAACTAACTGAAGACTGAGGTTCTAATCATTTAATCTAATAACATTTGCAGATTGTCAATGAATGAACATGAATACACAGTTTTGTATTTTTGTATGGAGCTTGAAATTTTAGAAGCGATACATATTCTTTCAGTTTCAGGTGATGTTACCTCAGCTCGGCACAGTCTAATGTAGACATGGATAAATTGTATCGTTCTTTATCTGCTGCGAAACAACCAACGGTGAAGTATCAATGTAGCCACATCTTCAGCTCGCACTCCTGACATGCATGATGTTGAGAGCGTTAGCGGTGTAGAGGACAGGGCTGTCAACGTTCTCACCACATCCCAGGCAATGTGTAGAGCTGGCAGCTGTCATCCGAAACATCAACAGGCTGAAGACAAGTGCTGTTCTCAACTCTGGTAGGTGGAGGTGAGGAATGAAGAGATGTTGAGCTGGTGGATAAACACTCCGGTTTCTCAGTAGTCTCAGTATCTAGTAAGTGGATCGCTTTCTCAATTAACAATTTATTATTGTGTAACTAATGAAATGCAAAGCTGCTAAACACATTTGTCAGTTACAGCTCGCTCAATATGCAACACGCAAATATGCATGTACTACAAGAGATGATATTGATCTGCACAGTAATAAGATGGCAGTTGGGGAACAGTTCATTCCTTTCTCTGTTTCACCTTCCTTCACCCTCTTCTTTTCATGTAAACAGTCAGAAACAGATAACATTTTACATTTTCCCGACAGCTAACACTGTGCTGGTGGATCCACACCTTTATTCCAGCGATACTTGTTGTCAGAAAACAACCATATTCACACTGAAAAACATTTACAGAGGAATATTTGCGGGAAGAAATTGGCATAGTTGCTGCAGAGAAACCTAACAGCACAGCAGAAGAATCTCTTCTTCTGGATGAGACACGTTAAAAAGATGTCAAAGCTGCAAGCACTATGTCTCACCTTAAAAATAGCAGCCACATGTAGCTTGTGTATAGCAACAGGCCTTATACAGTAGAGCTGTTAAACTGGTTTCTTCTCAACCTGTTACAAGTGATGGGTGCTGACAAGATGAAAGTCTGCAATATGTGTATGAGTGCATGTGTGAGAATACATTAATTGCATACAGTAAGTGTGTGTTCATTTGTGTATGGCGTGTGCTGCTTGCAGGGATACATGTGTGTTCGTTATTGTTTGGCTGAAGGCGATATACAGTGGCTCACCTAGTCTGTCTGGAGCTGCTGATTCACTGTTTCTGCAAATAAACAGAACCGCTCCAAGGCCGGCTGCAGGCCCAGGAAATAGACTGCATCGAAGAGGCAAAACCACATCATTTGTCCTACACTGTCAATCAAATTATTTAATTATTCATTAAGCAAGGTGTTCTTTTGGTGACAGTCCAATAGATAAAACTAAGATAAAAGAGGAAAAAAGAACCCATGATAGAATAAAGGTCCAAACACAAGCTTACACATTCATCATAACTCGCTCCTAATTTGATGCCTCTGTGGTGCACTGCAGGCAGCGGATTTGAAGCGTCAGCAGCAGAGCTACTTGCGATTACAGTGACAGAAGATGTTGATGTGTTTTATTTATTGTTTGGTGGCCTGTCGTGAAGTCTCCATTCAGTTACGGACAACTATAAACAAAAAGTCAATACTCTGTGATGCTCCAAATTCAAACTGTGTTCAGAGCAGATAAGTTAAAGTTGATTTTCGCACGTTTGCTCACCGAGCTGCTGAAGACAGATGGCACACTGAAACAGCTTTTGACTCTTTCAGTTTTTATGGCTGTCTCTGTTTAATTAAACTTTTCAAGAATCTACTGATGAGTAATTTATGTTAAATTTCTGTTCATGTTTAAATTAGTATTATTATCATAAGCAGCAGCACCTTCCTCTATCTCCTTCTCTTCTTCTTATTAAAATATCTCCAGTACCAATACAATAACGACACTAGTAAAACCAATAATGATGAATAATGTAGCATACGGCGAACATTACGGCAAGGAAATGACCTTTATAGTAAATGGTTATGCTGTTAGATTTGGTGGTAAAGGCCCTGCTGTCTGATGGAGCTCTCAAGCAACAATGAGGATTGTGCTGGGAGAACTAACCCCCCTATCAAACACATGCATCAGTGGGAGGCAAATACCGGTCTGTGGGCCAAATCCGGACCTGCAGCAAAATTATTTGGCTCTTTGATGAAAGTTGAAGTTTTGATTTTCATAGTTAACATTAAAACTTTTACATCATTTTTCCACAAATTTATTGTAGATTAAAAATACCCAATGAATATAAGCTTGCCCACAGATGATGAGGCATTAATAGCATGGTTGCACCATGCTATTTGAAGAGTGCATGTTGCTGAAATTAAGTCTAATTACCTACCAGAAATTATATTTTAATGTGTGAATTCCAGCTGTTTTAAGTCCGAAAATTTAGCCGATTTGACCAGAACAGATTTGGTTCTCACAAACACATATAGATGGCAGTCTAACAGAAATGGTGTGTTTGATGCCAGTTTTCAACAACATCAGAAATTTCAACCATAAATGAATCAGTAGGATATATTGGTAAATAACCAATAAGGTATGTGTCTTGTCTTGACATATGTTATCAATCAATTCTATTCTGAAATGAATTAAAAGAAATAAACAAACCATATAAGTCTACATTTCCACTTTGCCGGTTAGTGGACCCCAAAATGAAAAAATCCCCCAAAAAACTGGCCAATGGTTGAATCTAATTTCTGACCGTTGACATACCTGAACATTAGATCTTACTAACATCAACAATAGCAAGCTTCAAAACACAGGGAGGAGGATGGGATGGTGCAAGCAACACGGTCACAGGTTGTCATTTGTCACTGACTACCAAACTTCAAGATGGTGAGTTTTTCCTAACGTGAGAGCTGACACCAGAAGGGAGAAACAGAGTAGATAAAAAAGAGAGAGGAGTGGCTTACTGTATATCGGTTTAGTGTCTGTCTGTGTTTGTTTGTTAACCTATATGAACTGAAAGCCAAGCTGAGCCCAGTTCACGTTTGGCGACACAACAAGAGGTGAGTGTGAGTCAAAGGATTACAATTTGATATCCAGTAATTACATTACAGTTATTAATCCCAGTAACACTCCATTACTTTTACACTTGGGGTTCGACGTGCTCGCTGTCTGGAGGGTTGTGTTCAGCTGACAGATTGCTCCAGAGGAGGTGAATTGCAACTTCCAGACTTGTCTTATTTACATGTTGTTTGTTGTGAGCTGGTTTGCTAACATTAGCCACAGGTACGCCTACATTCAGGAGGAAACCTAAAGCTAGTTTTGCTCAGAATTGGAGAGTGTGTAAATGGGGCAGCTGAGGTCGGAACATCTGGAGTGTGCAGTCACAGAGGCTAGGCTAACGCTAGCTGCTGGATTGTCAGTAGATCCTTCCAAACTCAAGTCAAGGAAAAACTCCCTAAAAAAAAAAACTTTAACAGAGAAAAAATGGAAGATACCTCAGGGAGATACAAACTGTATCCTGCCTGCTTGTTAAACCACAAACATCTTATTTTCTCTTATTTTCTATTCTACGTGTGTTAAATACAAAAGATGCAACATGTGGGGTTGGAGGATCTTGAGTTAAAGGCAACTTTGACATAGCTAATGGTCAAGTAATTAAAGTAAAGTAACACATTCCTTTTGCTGCTGAGGAATGAGCAAGTAATGTAACTGCTTTTACAATGAGTAAAGTATAATCAGAAATTGATGACAATTTCCAAGTAGTTAGCAGCTGGTTCAGCCAAAGGCTAAATAGGCAATTAATCCTGTAGACCGAACAACAAATCATGTCACCAGTACTACCTGTGCTGTAATAGAGGGAATGCAAAAGCATGAAGGTATCACAGAGCAATAGTGATACAGAGGACTGTAAGGCTGCCGTGTACACCTGCATGAACATGATTGCATGTTACTAGTCAGCTAATGAATGAGTCTCTGATGGTGAAGCATGAATACAGCAGCTGATGCCAATCACTTAACACGAGTGCTCTACCTGAGCTAAAACAATGCTCCATTAGAGAAGAAGTGCAAATGGCAACAACATAATGTTAACAATTAGTAGGTACTGTTTGAAGGCCATAACATTATGCACACACACACGCACACACACACACACACACACACACACACACACATAAACACACTCAGAAAATAACAGAAATTATTCATCATGTCTCTCAAAAATTTATAGGCATCTTTATTTGACTCGGACGCTGGATGAGAGCACGGGCCCGCCTCTGAGCTCTGTAGCTAAGCAAATACTCCCTCAGAGAGAGAGAGAGAGAAAGAAAGAAAGAAAGAAAGGGAGAGAGAGAGAGAAAGAGAGGTGGAAGGAGAAAAGAGGGAGAAAAGGAAATGAGACTGAGAGGAAAGAGAGAGAGAGAGCATTTAGGTAGTTAAGCTG